>NW_008352267.1:6885234-6886364 GCF_000622305.1 Nannospalax galili | reverse complement strand
GTCACCTCTCCTCCCTCCAGGTACCCACGTTGACTGACTCGCGGGTCCGGACATCTGGCGCCCAGCGTGAGGGCTGGATACGGAGGATCCAGTGAGGGAAGAAGGCGTCCCCAAGTCACGTTCCACAACAATTTTCACTCTGGAGTCGCCGAGGGAACCTGCCTCGGCTACAACCAGAAGTAAGTATCGACGTCTGATTATGGGACAAGAATTAAGCAGGCATGAAATTTATGTTCAGCAATTGCAGGATGCCTTATGGACGCGAGGAGTAAAGGTTAAAATAGAGGATCTATTGAGGTTCTTTGAATTTATTAAGGAAACCTGTCCTTGGTTTCCCCAAGAAGGAATAATAGATATTAAAGGATGGAAAAGGGTAAAAAATGCTTTAGAAGATTACTATAAGGTCTTTGGACCCGAGAAAATTCCTGTTACAGCCTTTTCCTACTGGAACCTAATCAGGGAACTAATAGATTCAAATGAAACCTCTACGGAGGCTGCCTTAAAGCAAACTTCGGGCCTCTTACAAGGCCCCCCTTCCGGCCTCTTACAAGGGCCCCCTTCGGAGCCTCCTGGGGATAAAGTAACTTCCCCTAAGGAGATAGACCTTATCTCCCTTGAGAGTGACGAGGAAACGTCACCAGAGACATGTTCTAAGATTTCAAATCCTAAACATGTTAAATCAAAGCCTAACTCTAAATCCAGCACTGATGTCACGACACCTCAGTCTGGCACTGTGCCTACGGCTCCTTCGGAGGTGCACTCTCTGGCTCCTCCTTACCCTCTCCCAACAGTTTTACCTGCCCTCGAGGCATTCCCCGTTTCTCCCCTTGTCACCCAATTAAGAAATGAAGTGGCTTTGTTAAAAGAACAGCTATCCCTAGAACGACAAAAGCAAGAGCTGCTTGCAGGTCTTCAAGACCTGTCAGTTAAAAGTAAACATTCCCTGTGGGGTGCAGGTTCCCCCGCCCTACAGCACTCTGCTTTCCCGGTCTTTAAAACCACACCAAGAGATGATGATAAGCCCACAAGACAACATCGTCCCTTTAAACTCTCAGAAATGAAAGAGCTAAAAACTGCTGTCGCCCAGTATGGCCCCACCGCTTCCTACACCATCACTCTCTTAGAGGGAC
>NW_008352267.1:6859267-6880365 GCF_000622305.1 Nannospalax galili | reverse complement strand
AAAACTTGTTTTCCACTTCTCCCTGGCTCTCTGCCCTTTTACCCAACATACTTGGTCCATTCATTGGCTTTCTAATAGTAATTTCTTTTGGCCCCTGGGCATTTAAGAAGCTCACTGGCTTCATTAAAAGTCAGATTGATGATCTTACAGCAAAGCCAATTCAAATACATTATCTCAGGCTTGCACTTAAAGATCGGGAAGAGCCCTATGAGCCTGAAAGGCCATGTGACGATGTGCTTCAGTCATCCCCTTGAGAGCTGAACCAGATAGCCAAAGACGGGTAAGAGAGAATTGCTGATAGCTACCTAAGCCAGGTGGGCAGCCAAAGCTGCTGTCTTAGCCCATGACGGGTTTAAGCTTCAGTAGAAATTTTCCAACCTAAGGCAGGCACGGTTCCCTAAGGGATTATTTTGGCTCATTTTCCTTCTTTTTAAAATATAAAAGAAAGGGGGATCTGTCGGGAGCCGTAGGCCCCTACCCCAGGAAATAGCAAGACCTGATTCCTGGCAAAGCTGTTTTTCAGACATCAAGGCTGGCCTGGTTTGAGATTAACCAGATGACTATACTTGAAAGCCTCTCACAAACATGTTGTTCTAACCCGGGCACTTAACGTTTGAGAGACTCCCTCATTTTCTCATGTAATTGCTAAGAAACTTTGGTATTACTCTGTAATCACACAAGTGTAACCTCTTAATTGATTTATAACTTGCTATATAGAATTGTGGTGTTACTATGGAATTTACTCTGTGATCAATTGGTGTGGTGTTATTGTGATAATCATTCTGTTAATTGAATTGCTCTACTTCAATGGATTTGTCCCTGCCAACTTCCCCCTCTTCTCACTATAAAAACTTTGTGTAGATGTTCATTAAATGAGACTTGATCAGAAAGCCTGTCTTGTCTCCATTCTTCGCATCTCTTGTCCCTTTCCGTCCCCCTTCCTCCCTCCAGAAACCCACGCTGACTGTCTCGCGGGTCGGGACAGATTCTGTCCTACCTACTTAAGGTTTTTCGCAGGCACCCATATGCGGTTTGAATTTCCTGTAGGGTAGACACACCCAAAGCCTCGACCCATGGTTAGCAAAGGATCTGGTCCTTTCCATTGCCCAGTGATGGGATCCTTCCATCTTACCTGTACCTCAGGTCTCCACTCCTGTCATCCCCAATGCTTCTGAAACTGGGATTCCAACTGATTTTCTTGAAAATTAAGAACATTAATAGTGAATAAGGCCATGCCCAACTTTTGGTGGGGGCTTAGTCCCCCTTTTGCTTTTGTAATTGAATTTTTAGGTTTTGATGGTTGCAAAGCACTGGAGAAAATGAGACTGAGCATGTTTAGACTTCTCTCCTGTATGTGTGGTAGCCCAACAGGCATGTGAGAATGTGTCAATGGATAAAAAATATACTTAAGCTTTCCAAAAGGAGTACGGTGTGTGATATCTGTTTGCCATAAGGAATTGGGCTTGAGTTCCCTGGGGTTTACCCCTGGCTGTTACAGAGGCAGTACCTGTAGAAAGGGTTGACAAGACTTACAGGTATGTACAATCTTCTTTAGGTCCTTAATGGGCACTTGAGGAAACCTCTTATGGAGTCCCCGCCAATTTGCATGAGTGAGGTTATGTAACCCCTAGGCTTCATTCAAGCCTGCTCACAGAACCTGGGTGGGAGCCACCTTGTCTGCCTCTGCATTGCCTTGGGATAAAAGCCGAGGCAATCCTTGATGCTGCCTAAGATGCTGTAAGAAGATAGGGGCTTCTCTCTCTCTAAGGAATGTATGAGTCTGAATCATCAGGAGATTAATGGGGTTCCCATCCAACCAGATATGAGAACCTAATAGCCCTGGAAGAAGATTGACTACATACAGAATGTGAGAAAACAAATTCATGGGCTCACTTATCTTTGTTAATGCTAAAGCAATGGCCATGAGTTCCTTGAATTGAGCTAAGCCATCACAAGTGTGGACATATCTTTTTGGTTTCTCATCTGCCCCTAGGTATACTATCACTGCGGCTCCACATCTGCCCCTGTCAGTGAAAACATTATAGGCTTTTACTAATGGCTCCTTGACAAAGAGCCAGGGGGCATCCCAACAGAGGGTGCGAAAAGAGGTCACCCATTTTGAGGGCCATAATAACAGTCTAAATTTCCCAAGAACCTTTCCAAGGCTATGGCCACTCAGTTGTTATTTCTTCAGAGCCATTCAAAATCCCTAAGCTGATAAGGGATAACAATTTTAAGAGGGTCTATGCCATAATGTCTCAGAGCTACATCATGCCCTTTCTCAATCAGGTCAGCCAATTGATCCATGGGTGTATAAACCCGTGGTATGCCTCCCAGAGAGGCATGCACCCATTGAAGGGGCTTCCCATCCCGTGTAAGGACAGATGTCATCAGGGTCTCACCAGGGAGTACCCATAACTCAAGATCTTTACTAGGCATGTACCGGGCAAGTTGGGTTTGGTCCAGGGCACCTGGACCTCATGTAAGATGTCCATGTGTTGAGGAGCCAAGTGAATTAGTTCTGAAGGCTGTTTCCCTACTCGCAACTGAAACAGTGGTCTTAAAGTGTCAATGGGAATAGGCATCCAGGCTCATAGCCAATTAATTTCTCCTAATGATTTTTGTAGCTCTGTCAGGGTTATGGTGAGCTTGACAGCCAGTTGTGGTTTTAAAGGACTCACTCCTTCCAAAGAGAGCAGGGTTCCCAGAATTTTAAAGGGAGTAATAGTCTGTATTTTATCAGAGGATACATGGAGTCCACCTGTATGTAGACATTTCTGAGTAACCTTATATAACTCTTCTAATTGTTGGGGGCTTGAAGCTCCCAAGATTATATCATCCATATAAATGTACACAGTGGCATGTGGCAGCAAGTGAGCAGGCCCCAAAAGGGTCTTCACATAGCTTTGGCAGAATGCTGGGCTATTGGCCATACCTTGGGGTAAAACAGTCCATTCATACCTCTCATCAGGCGTTTTAAAGTTGGTGGAAGGTACAGAGAAAGCAAATTTTTCACAATCCTGGGGTTGTGGAGAGATGGAGAAAAAGCTATCTTTAATGTCTATAACTATAAGAAATATATATGAGGAAATAGCAGGGATCCAAGGCAGCCCCCTAATTGGTGTACCCACTAGGGTCATTCTAGCATTGGCTTTAAGCAAATCTTGCAACATTCTCCATTTGCCAGAGGCTTTCTTAATAGCAAAGACAGGTGTGTTCCGTGGACTTACAGAAGGCCGGATGTGGCCCAACCACAATTGTTCCTTCACAATTTCCTTTAAAGCCTGTAGCTTTGTCTCAGGTAATGGCCACTGCTCCACCCATACCCGTGCCCCAGGGGGCCACCGGATAGCTGGAACCTGAGGGGCAGTGGCCCTTAGAATTGGGGGTGAACACGACGCTCTTTCTTTGGGTCCCCCTGTAATTGATATGGTGAGACAACACTTGAGTTGCTGACTCAGGAAGCCTATCAGACTCTTCAAGATCCAAAAGGTAATCATAAAAGGCCTTGCTATCAGTGGTCATGCATGCATGTGCATCCCCCAAAATACCTTGTCCTCTAAGGTTGCGTATAGGCCTGCCACCACCAGGGGTCGCACCTCCCCTTTATCTCCATCTACACCCTACCAAGTGAGCCATTCTCGAATCTCCTCTGATGGGGTGTATCCTCCCACACCTAGGATTTGGGGCCCAGAAACTAGGTGCCAACATGATGGGACCTCCTCCTTTCTAAGAATGGTTCTATCAGCCCTCGTGTCCCCTAGTCAGTGAAACCTCCTGCCATCTATTTCAAGATCCATCTTGGGCCTTACACAAGGGATAATAGGGACTGTCCAATTTGCCATAGGTTTTTCTCCTCTCCCAATCCCTCCCCGAGGGCACTGTAAATGTAGCTGATCATGGGGAAGTCCTCCTTTTGTCAATGGGGCTGGAGGTTGCCCCCCACTTAGTTTAAAGGCTTTCCTTCAATATCAAATCTGGGTTTATATTCCTTTTGCCACTGGAGCCCTTTGTGACACTGGGGACAGGGCATAGATGGGGGTCTTTTTGATACCCCACTGCCAGGCTTAGGCCAGTTTTCTCACTGAGGGCAATTTTTTCTTAATATGGCCAGTCTGGCTACAGCCAAAACATGGACCTTCTATCCCTCTAGGCCCCATTGTTACCTGCTGACCCAAATTAAGTGAATTAAATGCCTGGGTTCCCACCTCCTTGGAGGCAATTATCCATTGTTCCATGGGCCTGTCCTTAAGGCCAGAACTGGTTATCTTGTGATCAGCATCTATTCCATACCATACCAAGAGTTTAGTGAATTTCTCCCTCAGCCCAGGATTTGGTGAATGCTGCTGCCAGTGAGGCTGTAGCACTTGGGGGTGGGGTAGGTCCCTGGCCATCCACAGAACTGAAGGGGTGGGTCCCCTCCCCGAGCCACCTTCTCCAAACTGGGCCTTTTCAGCTGTCCTGGACCACAGCTAAAGGTCTTTGTTTCTTTGTTTTTTTTCTCCCTGGTCCCCGGCCGGGGGGCAGTCCCTGTCCGGCTTTCACACAAGCCCCTGACTCCCGCCAGTCACTAGCTTCACACACATGCATTAGTTCAAGGTGGGTGTGGTGGGACGCTTTCTCCAAGGACCCCATGCACTCTGCTCTGCCCTGCCATTCTGCCCAGGAGGCTCTGAAGTTGGCCAGGGCTGGCTGGAAGTGCAGCTTGTTACTTTGGCTGCTTTGGGATTCACTTCTGTTGCATCTCTTCCTTCTTCCTCATACCCTTTCAATGATTTGCATGTATCCCCAGTAAAAACATTAGCCCCAATTAGCCAGGGAGCCAAATGAATCGCCTCTGCCCAAACCTTTAGACCTACGGGATCTGACAAATCCAATCCCCTGCTTTTAAGCATATCTCTCAGAGCTTTAAGCGCTGGGTCTTGAAACGTAAAAATTGCGTTACCCATATTTAGGGTCTTGCTTACCCCGAAACTCAATTGGCCCCAATCCGTTTTTGCTTCTTTCTTCTTTCTTTTCTCCTTTTCACCTTCCTTCGAGTGCCACATTGAGTGACAGATGCCGGGGGTTCAAACCCATGACCCCCGGTGAGGTGAGGATTGGGGATGAGTAAGCATGCCATTCACCAGCCAATTCTGCCCCCATTACCCAGGGACACTCAGACACAACAGGGAGTCTTAATCAGGAAGAGACTCCTTTATTGCAAGTGTCACAAAGCTTATAAAGGCACCTGGAACTCCCCCCTGCCCCCCCAAGAGTGTATCTTAAGGATGGTCATGCGCTGATCATGCACTCCTCAGCAGTGAGGAAGTATTCTTCAGACTTTCAAAGCAAGCCAGGCCACGCCCCCAGTAACTTCCTTTTGGACCTATGCAAGGTGGGGCTTTTAGATCCCCACAAGCCTGCTATTAGGCCTTAGTGGAAACTGAACTTTTGAGAATGGGCCACCAATTCACCATGGGACCTGAACTGCGTTCATGAGCTGGGTGTTATCTCAACCCCAAAGCCATAAAGTAGGATGTGCACAGCATCAATCCATTACCAAATGGAAGTGTTATATATGTGATCAGACTCAAGAAGCCTGGAGGGCACAAGCAAGTTACATGAAGAAGTTGCCCAAATGCCTATGGTTCTACTCCTGTTACAACATGCCTCCTGTTCTCAAGCATGCACCTATGCCTCATGGGGTGTGTCTATGATCAGCTGACTGAAGAAGAGAAGATTAGGGCTTGGTTTACAGATAGTTCTGCATGCTATACAGGCACCACTCAGAAGAGTACAGCTGCAGCATTACAGCCAATTTCTGGAACAACACTGAAGGACATTGGGGAAGGAAATTCTTCACAGTGGGCAGAACTTTGGGCATTGCACATGGTTGTGCATTTTGCTTGGAAGGAGAAATGGCCAGAAGTGCAATTATATACTGATTCATGGGCTGTAGCCAGTGGTTTGGCTGGATGCTCAGGGACTTGTAAGAAGCATGATTGGAAAATTGGTGAGAAAGACATTTGGGAAAGAAGTATGTGGATAGATCTCTCCAAATGGGCAAAGGATGTGAACAAACGTGTTTCTCATGTAAATGCTCATCAGAAGTTGGCTTCAGCAGAAGATGAGTTCAATAACCAAGTAGATCAGATGACCCATTCTGTGGATTATAAGCCTCCTTCTTCAGCTATCCCTTATATCACTCAATGGGCCCAGGAACAAAGTGGCCATGGTGGCAGAGATGGAGATTATGCATGGGCTTGACAGCATAGACTCCCATTCACAAATGATGAACTGGCTACAGGTGCTGCTAAGTGCCAGATCTGCCAACAGCAGAGAAAAACACTGAAACCCCAATATGGCACTATTCCCCATGGTGACCAGCCTACAACATGGTGGCAGGTTGACTACATTGGACCACTTCCATCTTGGATGGGACAGCGTTTTGTCCTTACAGGAATAGACACTTATTCTGGTTATGGGTTTGCCTTTCCTGCATGTAATGCTTCTGCCAAAACTACCATCCAGGGATTTACAGAATGCCTTATCCACCATCATGGTATTCTGTACATCATTGCTTCTGACCACAGAACTCACTTCACAGCCAAAGAAGTGTGGCAGTGGGCCCACGGTCATGGAATCCACTGGTCTTACCATGTTCCTCACTATCCTGAAGCAGCTGGCTTGATAGAACAATGGAATGGCCTCTTAAAGACACAGTTATAGCACCAATTAGGTGGCAATAACCTGGAGGGCTGGGGCAGGGTCCTCCAAAAGACAATGTATGGCTTGAATCAGTGTCCATTATATGGTACTGTTTCTCCTATAGCCAGGATTCACAGATCCAGGAATCAAGGGGCTGAAGTGGGAATGATTCCACTCACTATCACCCCTGGTGACCCACTAGGAAATTTTTTCTTCCTATACTCTCAACTTTGCACTCTGCTGGCTTGGATGTTTTGGTTCCAGAGGAGGGAGTGCTTCTGCCAGGAGAGAAAACAAACATTCCATTGAACTGGAAGTTAAGACTTCCCCTTGGACACCTTGGGCTTCTGATGCCCTTAAGTCAGCAGGCTAAGAAAGGAATAACAGTAATAGGAGGGGTGATTGACCCAGACTACCAGGCGGAAATTGGACTGGTTCTCCACAATGTAGATAATGAAGATTACATCTGGAAGGCAGGAGATTCCTTAGGGTGACTTTTGGTGTTACCCTGTCCTGTGAATAAGGTCAATGGGAAACTGCAACAACTCAATCCAGACAGGACAACAAATGTCCCAGACCCCTCAGGGATGAAAGTGTGGGTCACTCCTCCAGGGAAAGAGCCAAGACCTGCAGAGGTGCTTGCTGATGGTGGAGAAAATACAGAATGGGTAATAGAGGAAGGAAGTTACAAATTCCAAATTAGGCCTCGTGACCAGTTGCAGAAAAGTGAATTGTAACTAACATGAGTATTTTTGTCCCATTTGGTTAAGAATAGGCTTGTGCATGTATACTCATGTTACACAGATACTTGTGTTATTCATTTTTGAATGTGTATTTCCGATAAGTGTTTAGTAGTTAAGTGTTGTGTGTAGCAGGAGGCCTCCAAAGATGGCACGGACCCAGAACCCTGGGATTCAGCGAGAATTCACTTCACTTCTTGGTCCTCAAATAGCCCACCA
Organism: Nannospalax galili; assembly: GCF_000622305.1. Lineage (NCBI taxonomy): Eukaryota > Metazoa > Chordata > Mammalia > Rodentia > Spalacidae > Nannospalax > Nannospalax galili. Next base: position 6,872,716 of record NW_008352267.1, on the reverse strand, counting down.
AAAGGAACCCACGCCTCCGTACCCTGCTCAGGATCCCAGTGACTGCTGACAGACTGCGTGGCGTGGACCAATCAGAAAATGATAGGCTGACTAAAGGGACTTGGGGGCGGAGAAAAGGGAAATATAAGGCCTGCCCCCTCCTGCATTAAATGAGCATGCAGCACCTCACCTACTGCTTGCTTCTACCCAATTCCTGGGGTCTGTGTGTTGTGACTCCGCACCTCTTACATGCCCCCCCCCCAATTTGCAGGGGACCCAATCCTGGTTAGGGTCTTCACAGCTGGCCTGAGAGAACCCGCAACACCTGGCGTCTGAACAGGGCCTCCTGCCCACAGTGTTGGCAACACCCAGAACCTCGGTTCATTCGGTAAGTAGGCCCCTGGATTGGTCTGTTTCTCTGGCTGCTTGAGGGTGAGTATCCCCCTCCTCTGTCCCCTCCACCCTGTCTGTCATCTTTATTGTTGGACTAGTTTGTTAGATCAGGGAGGCACACTCCACCATGTGGTCCCGAAGCCCATGTCAGCACCTCCCCCCTGTTGGCTCGTCCTGGTGAGTTTCTATAAGGGCTGATCCACCCTGAAATCAGAGCTCAGGCTTCAGGTCACCCTGTTGCTTGTCCTGGAGACACCGTGCAAGCATACGGCTGGAGGTATCACAGCCTCCAGAAGTCCCTCAATGAGCACAAGACATTTGGATCCAATACACCTTTACATGTCAGGGCGGTTTACATCCGAGTGGCTCACAGTTCTTTGCTTCTTTTGTGCCCTCTTGGTAGTCAACCTCGTCTTCTACTTTTGTGGTATGTTGCCCTTCATGAGACCCTCCCACAATGGCCAGTTTACCACCACAATGCAGGGAACCACAAACGGCAGCACTCAAGGTTCTCCTTAAAACCAGAGGGCTGAAAGTGAAACCAAAAGATATTAAACATTTTTGGGATAAATCCACTAATTGGCTCCGTGAGTCTCCCCTGAAAACATGTGGGACCCTGACACATGAATGCAGGTCCTCTTCCTGGCCCAAAAAAGGGAGGTCAGGTCAGGGATCACCCCCCCACATCATTCGTACCAATCCTCCTAGCCATCATTTCTAGCCTTAAATCCTCCTTTCCTGAGGAAGTCATCTTGGCCCACAACAAACACTGCTGGGAGCAATCTAGTGTAGATCTGGCTATTACCTTGACCCCGGACCTCCTGGACCCAGAGGTGGACGCTGCATCTGTGCCCACTTGCAATAAGGAAGGAGCTCCTTTGCCTATATCTCAGGATACTCTCCTAGAGCTACCATGCCCAGAAATTCCCCCACCCCATTACCCATGGAAGGAGTTACTCTCTTCCCCCCCAGTAACCATCCTGCCTTTTCCACTGCTAATGTCCTCCTCCCTCCTAGACCCACCCTCCTTAAAGCCTCACCCACCTTTGTCTGCATTTCTGGTTAACGTTGTCCCCGATGTGGCACAGCGTCCATGGCTGCCCACCCCCCTTGCTGACCTCGTTCTTATGAGCAATCAGGACCTGACTCCCCATATTTCAAACAGGTTCTTCGCCAGTGTTCTTTACATACAAACCCACTATGATTGGTATAGCTTACTAAAGGCAGTCTTAGAACCCTCAGTCTTTCTAAACTGGCACACAGCCTATGACGATCAGGCTGAAAACCAGGCATGCCTAAATCTCCAATATGGCCTCACCATTACATTGGACATGCTCACGGGACGTGGACAATATAATGACCCCATCTCCCAGTCTACTATTGGCCTCCATGCCTATTTTCAACAAGTTTCTGACTTGGCCTTTAAGGCCTTTAAATGTGGCTCCCCACCATGACCCACAACTCTATTTCTGTAATTTGATTCAGCAGTCAGGGGAGTCCTTCACGGACTTCCTTACCTATGTCACCAAGGCAGTAGAGTGAAGGGTGGAGTCTGGACCCACCCAAGAGGTTCTCATCAAACAATTAACTTGGGAGGGACTAAACATCCCTACTGGTAATGCTATCACGCCTGTCCACAATGATAACATTCATAAGCAGGTACTCGCTACTAGAGACTTAGACCCTAGGGCAGCCCTATTGAGGCTTTGACTGCCTCCTTGGAGACTCTTTTGTCTCAAGGAAAACCCACCCACTTTGGCGCACGGGAAGGTTGCTGGAACTGTCAGGGGCTTGGCCACTTTCATAGCCACTGCCCAAGAGGTACAGCCCACCCCAAGGCTCGCTGCCCAAAGTGCAAATGAGGGTTCCATTGGGCTAAAGACAGTAAGTCATAGCCTCAACCAGACTCGGCTCCTTTAAGCTCCACCCAGGGTGTCCCTAATCCCCACCCACAACAGGGGAAATGATACAGATATTAGGGACTCTCCCAAACCTCAACCACTCCCCACTAATGACCTTGTTCCTAGATGGAACTGCCATAAAGGGCCTAGTAGACAGAGGGGCTGATGTCACCATTATATCAGAAACTGAATCCCTTAAATTCCCTCATTGGAAATACTGGCCAGTCCTGCCAATAAAAAGAATTGGCGGCACTCAAGGTACCAAGCTGGTCACACGTCTAGTATATTGGAAGGACTTAGATGGGAACCAGGGCACAGTTACCCCCTTAGTAGCAGATGTTCCCCATAACTTATGGAGCCGAGACATCCTAGAGGACATGGACGTGGTCCTTACCAGAGATGACCGTACCTTTTATGATGATATCATGCTCCAGAATAACTTGGGACTACCAGGGAAAGGACAATATCTTGCCCAACACCCCCAATCCTAACAGCCATTGCCTACCTGGGATCGACTCCAATCTTGGCCCCCAAGCCAATCCCCATCACCTGGCTCTCTAATGATGCCATTTGGGTGGACCAACGGCCTATAATAGAACCTAAATTATCTGTCCTCAAAAATTTGGCAACTGAACAGTTGAGGCTTGGCCACATCTAGCCCTCTCTCAGTAAACATAATACCCCAATACTTGTTATAAAAAAAAAATGGGGAAAATACAGATTCCTCCAAGATCTTAGAGCAGTCAATGCCCAGAAGGAAAAGATGGGCTAGCTATAAGCGGGCTTACCACACCCTACAGCTATCCTCGCATTCCATCATATTATGGCAAAATGGTGTCTTGGGGGCGCTATGGCAGCAAGACCCCCTGATGTGGATCCACCTGGCTACCTCGGACCTAACTAGGCTTAGCTCTAAGTATGATATTGCCTTCAAGTTAGCAAGTAAGGCCCGACAAATAGCCAGGTGCATATCTGGAAAGGAACCTGACAAAATTATACTGCCCTTTCCTCTTAAACATTCCCAAACATTATGGGCAGACTCTCTGGATTTCCACCCCTATTATGTCCAAGCCAATCCCAGCTCTGTCCAGTTGGTGGAGCTCCTGAAAAATCAAAAATCTTCCAAGTCTGCCAGACTGAGCCACTCAATATATTCTCCAACAGCCAGTATGGGTTCAGGCCCTCTGATGTCTTCCCTTTGCTCGGGTAAAAGGCCACAAGGACCCCATCACTAGAACAATGAAAGCTCTCCAGATTTTCTTAGATAACAGACAATGGCCCTGGCACATCTCCCACATAAGATCACACACCAAGCTCCCCGTCCAAGTCTGCCAGACTGAGCCACTCAATATATTCTCCAACAGCCAGTATGGGTTCAGGCCCTCTGATGTCTTCCCTTTGCTCGGGTAAAAGGCCACAAGGACCCCATCACTAGAACAATGAAAGCTCTCCAGATTTTCTTAGATAACAGACAATGGCCCTGGCACATCTCCCACATAAGATCACACACCAAGCTCCCCGGGATCTTGGCAAAGGGAAATGACAAAGTAGATAAACTTATTATGTCTGTAGAGATTCCTCTACTAGAACAAGCCAGAGCCTTACACCAACAATTACACCTTTTTCCTTGCAGTCTGAACCACTTTCTACCCAAATACCCATCTCTCAATGGAAACATCTAAGCAGATCTTGCATTACATGTGCACCCCTTGCTCCCTTAGACCCCTACACTGATATGGAATTAACCTGCATGGTCTCCTACCCAATGCTCTCTGACAAATGGATGTCACCCATTATAACTCCTTTGGTAATCGTAAGTATGTCCATGTCATTGTTGACACCTACTCTTCCTTTCTTTTCACCATCACTCAAACTGGTGAAAAGGGTTCACATGCCATTAAGGTGGTCAAATCAGCAATGCTTGTAATGGGAGTGCCATGGACCCTAAAGACTGATAATGGGCCATCTTACACCTCTCTACAATTTCAATCATTCCTGTCAACATGGAAAATTAGACACTCCCTTGGCATCCCTTATAATCCACAGGGACAAACTATTGTGGAGTGGGCAAATAGGACCCTCAAGGAAACATTACAAAAATTTGCTACCCCTGAGTCTAAAAGGGACCCACACCTGGCTCTAATTGAAGCTGTATTCAGCATTAATTTCCTGTCCTTCGATGAAAATGGGGTGAGCCCGGCCTACAAACACTGGGCTACCATACCTAGGCCTACACCCCTGCCACTTGTGAGATGGAAGGACCCCATAACATGACAATGGCAACCGCCCACCCCCTTGTTAACAAGAGGGCAAGGATATGCTTGTGTGTTTCCTCAGACAGAAACAAAGCCAGTATGGGTTCTAGTGAGAGATGTGAGACCAGCAACCGACCAACAGGACCTCAAGGACCCAGAGACATCACCGCTATCTGGATAATTGGTTTGCTCTTCCCCACCCCTGCCACGGCCCATGATCTCTGGGCCTTGGTCCCCTCCCTACCTATACTCATGCCCTTATTACTTCATTCACCAGCCTACCCCACTCTCTATTCAACTAATTCTATGTTTGGCCTCCCCACCATGGACCCAGTTATTTCCTGGGAATCACTCAATGGCTCCTGGCCCCTAAATAACTCTCTATACTTCACTATCAACAACGCATCCTCATGAATTGGGCTGTTCAACCTGACCGTCCAAGTTCATGCTGGCAGTGCCTTCCTGGGTTATATGCTTAGAGAAAATCTGGTCTAATCTAAAAGCACTGTTTGACCTGTCTTGGATCATCACTTACCTACTCCTGACAGGCATGATTATTCTTCTCTTTCTACTTCTTAAATGCCTTGTTTTTTGTTCTCGCAGTCAGAAAAAATTCAATCACTCGTGTATTAGACCCTCAAAGCAATAAGCGAAGATTATTTCAACCCCCCCTATGCAGTCAGACAGACTTGGCTTGAACAAATGTATGAGGCCTCCTTCAGATAATCGCCCCCTCGACTGATCCCCCAGGAAGATACCCCTTGGAGAGCTGGTAGCCAATGAAAGGTAAGCTCCTATTGGGTTGAATCAACCTAAGCCAGGACATGGATATGTATACCCATGCTCCAATGATGGGTAAGGTTCATGCCCGAATAGGACAACTTAAGACAGGCACAGTCCATGATCATGGGGTCATCCTGAGGTAGAGTTGCCTACAGGCTCTCACTGGACACTCATTTTTAAAGAAAAAGGGTGGAAATGTAGCAGGAGGCCTCCAAATATGGCACGGACCCAGAGCCCTGGGATTCAGTGAGAATTCACTTCACTTCTTGGTCCGCAAAAAGCCTGCCAAAAAGGAGCCCAGGCCTCCGTACCCTGCTCAGGAGCCCAGTGACTGCTGACTGTGTGGCATGGACCAATTAGAAAACAATACACTGACTAAAGGGACTTGGGGATGGAGAAAATGGAAATATAGGCCTGCCTCCTCCTGCATTAAACGAGCCTGCAGCACCTCGCCTAGTGCTTGCTTCTACCCGACTCCCAGGGTCTGTGTGTCATGACTCCACACCTCTCCCCCCCCGAAATCACCAAGTGACCCGATCCAGGTTAGGGCCTTCACAGCTGGCCTGAGGAGAACCCGCAACAGTTGTGAACCTATATGATTATGTTGGGTTATGAGATACTAAAGGACTAAGCATTCCTTGAAAACATTATCACCTACTCTAACATACATAATGAATTGGTCATTGTATAATGGGATAGTCGTATCATGTTAGGTGAAATCATGACCTCAACATTGTTTTCATTTGAAAATTAAGCATGACATAGAGAGACACCATTGGGTGTCAAGTTGACAAGGGGTGGACTTGTGATGGCTAATCCTGGGTGTCAACTTGATTGGATCTGGGATTAACTGAAATGAGAGAGATCTTCTTTACTGGATCATCTGAAGCTGGAAGACAGGCCCTAAAAGTGGGTATTACCTTATGATGGCAGCCCATATAAAAGGCCACAGCAGAGGAGAATGCCTGGCTTCTTGCTGCTTGCCTTCTCTCTCGCTGATGAGTTTGTCTTGCTGCTGTAGACTGAAGACTAGCTGATCTTTTGGAATTCGTCAGACCTTCAGATACAGATTGGGACCATGGAGACATCCAGCCTCATGGACTGAGCGACTACAGATTCTCAGCCTCTCTAATGTGGTGCAGCCATGTTGAACAACTTGAACTCTATCCTGTGAGCTAAATTGATAAATCTCTATATGTACATATTTATTCTTCAAGTTCTGTTTCTTTGGAGAACCCTTACTAATACAGTTACTGCTATAATAAATTAATCTATAGGTGTAAACACAAATGCTTGGATGGTACCTTAGCAGGTATATCACATTCATCTAAGGAAACAATTTCAATAAAAATATTTTAGCCAGGCGTGGTGGTGCACACCTTTAATCCTATCACTCAGGAGGCAGAGGCAGGCAGATCTCTGTGAGTTCAAGTCCAGCGTGGTCTCCATGGTGAATCCAGGACAGCTGGGGTACAGGGAGGCCTTATCTCAAAAAGACCTATATATATATATATATAATGCTAGGTCTGTTGCAAAAGAAGTTTCTTTGATGAGTGTGACTGGCATACTTGTCTATAAATACAAGGATCTGTATTCAGTACATAGTAGAAAATTGAATTTGTCGAAGGATGTGACAGTGTTTTCTCTAAGATCTATGACCTCTCCAGGCTTGAGTGTTTGACTATGTTTAGAGTAACACACATTAATTCCCTCCTACTGAGTGTGCTTTAGGTTCAATTAGATAGCTGTTAATTACCCCAAGATAAAAGTGACACTATGGCCCCAGTATAGTTTTCTGTGCCAGACACTGTTGTAGTTATTATGCCTTAAACCTGTGGTTGGAACTTTGATGTTCTCTCTCAGCACCTTGCATGGTGTTCTCCAAAACTATGAGAGCTAGCCTTCTGAGAGGTGGCTTCTGAGTCATTCCCAGCTCTGTTGCTCAAAGCCCTGTTTCCTCATAATGTCTTATCTTGAGTAATAAGGTCTTACATTCAACTTCTCAATTTTGGCAATGGCCTATATAAGTTCTTTTGCAATAGATCAAGACTGTAACAGAGATCCACAACTGGCCACATATAGAGATTAAGTGTCTATGAACAGTCAAACACCAATTGAGACATCTACAACGGAACCTCTATACCTAAAACTAATAGAACATAGTGGGACAAGATGTAGAGAGAATATTAATACACCTTCCATCAGTGAAGCTCACTCATGCAACAGAGGGCAGTGAACACAGGGCTCAGGGACAGTTTCAGAAGAAATGATAGAAAGACTGTGAGAGGCAGGGGAAGTTTTGCATGAGTATATGGAACTAGAGTCTTCCATGCTCCTGGGACCTTGCTCATATGAACTTACAGGCATAGTGCCAGTATGCACAAGCCACATGCACACTCAAGAAGACAAAAATCTAGCACTGAACTGTGGAAATGGGCAACAGCCCCAATTCTAGTTGAAGAACCATTGGGCAGTTGATTACTACTGGATGTAGCAGAGTTGATCTTTTTTAAGAGAGTGACTCTAGATAAGCTAATTAGACCCTAGTAGATGAACTTGTACTGAGGTAAGTCTGGGGACACCAACTAGACTCAATAGACCTTAACATAAATGACAGAATGCATAAAATCCTGCATGGGGGGAGGCTATGGCAGACTGTAAGAGGGAATGTAGTATAAACAGGACTAAGATGTTGTGTATGAAATATACAAATGTTAAAAATAAATAAGAAATAAGAAAAATAAAAGAACACTAGGTTGTCAGTCATCACTGATTGTTCTAACAAAATATCTTGAAATGGATATTTCAAACAACAGAGATTCACTTCACACAGTTCTGGGTTCTGAGAAATCTACTATCTTTATGGTTGACTACTTCTGGGAAATCTCTCCCAGGCTTTTAGATAGTCATCTTCTTGTATCCTGCCCTGGTAGAGAGAAAAGCATCAAGAGAGATCTTACATTTTCCTCTTCTGGTAAGGGTATCAGCTCTATCACGGAAACTCCATCCTCATGACATCTTTGAAACATAATTAGTTACCAATGGCCAAACTCCAAATTCCAAGTTATTGGGTAATACAGGTGCTACATATAAATTTTAGGTAGAAGCAAATTATACTCCATGGCTTATTTATTGAGTTAACTGAAAATTGCATTTAAGAATCTGAATTTAAGAATAAAACTTAATGGGGCTGGAGAGATGGCTCATGGGTCAAGAACACTGGCTATTCTTGAAGAAGACCTGGGCTTGAATCCCAGCACCCACATGACAGCTAACAACTGTCTGTAACTCCAGTTCCAGGGGATCCAACAGCTCTTCTGTCCTCCATGGCCATTGCACAACATGGGTGCATTTATCTACATGCAGGCAATAAACACATACACATAAAATAAAAATAATAAAATATTTTATAAAAAAGAATTAAGCTTAAATATTAATATATATTGTTTATACTTAAACAATCTCAACTTCTTTTGCAGAAATGACTATAATTATATTCACTTTCTTTAGTTATGAACAAAACAACCAAAGTCACTAAGAGACAATTCGTACTAGCATAAGCTATGCTTAATAATGTAATATGAGGAAAATAAAATTCTTGTGTATCAACAATAGAGAATTAATTTTCAATGTCGATTTTCATGTGAATCTGGTTCTTACCAAAGAGTGAAATTAAAACACAATTTATCACATTGTCTGTTGGAAAAATACTTTAATAAAAATCCTCAGTTTACAGACTGGCTTTTATTCTAGGAATCAGTTCCATTAATTCACTGGTGACTAGGCAGAATACAACATTTTCTCTCAGTGCCAAAATATTTTGATTATGTCAAATACACGGAAGGAAATTAATTTCTTTATTTAGCAAAAATTCATCAATTAATTATGAAGGCTCATGGGTAAATGTTTAAGGATTCTAAACAAGATATACATGTTACTTCTGATGATAAGAACATGTATTTCAATTGAACCATTAGTCAAAATTACTTTATCTTTCTTCCATGCAAGATATGGGCTAAATTGCATTTTATGATGCATTAATCCAGTTTTCTATATATTGACTTCTGATGCACTAACATATAAACCAAAGAGGGAAGAATAGAGGAAAGGAGAGAGTAGGTAGGTAAGGAGGAAGCAAGAGACCAAAGAGGAGTGCACAGGAGAGAGTAAGAGATTTTATACATCTTAAAATATTTTATTACTTCTATTTTATGTGTATGAGGGTAATGCCTACATTTTTGTAAGTGCACTCATGTGGTGCAATGCCTGCAGAGGGCCTCTGATCCCCTGGAACTGGAGTTGCAAATGGTTGTTAGCTACAATATTGGTGCTGGGAATTCAACCCATGTCCTCTACAAGTGCGATCAGTGCTCTTTACCCGTCAATCATATCTCCAACACGATAAAAGGTTTTTATATGCCTTTATCTTAAGAAATAACATTACAAAGGGCACTGATTGAAATCACTTTAATTTTGTTTTTATAAGACTACTTGGCAGAATATTCAGAATACTTCTTGTTTGTTTTATAAAGATAAACCCAACTTCTTAAAAATTAATTGCTATCCCAAGGTTATGTAAGGAAAATTCAGTAAAATTTGTACTGATTTCAAACCTTCAAAAAGATTAGGTTCTGCTGGACATTGTGGCACATGTGTTTAATTCCACCATCGGGGAGGAAGACACAGGCAGATGTCTGTGACACAGAGATCATTCTGTTCTACATAGCAAGTTCCAGCCCAGCTGGGGCTGCAGAGAGACCCTGTCTCAGAGCGCCCACCTCCCGCCTACCTAAAATAAGAGTATTGCAAAGATATTCCACATGGAAACATTCCTCATTAAATAATTTTGATATGTATTTTGATGTAATGTGTAAGAATCTTCAGATTATGATATACAAAGGAAAATATTTAAATCTTGACTATTATTCTCATACCTTCCTAAATATTTGCAATATGCTTATTACCTTGTTTTCTTTTTTTTTTTTTTTTGCCTTTTGAGATAGGGTCTCCCTGTAGCCCCAGCTGTCCTGGAACTCACTATGTAGACCAGGCTGGCCTTGAACTCACAGAGATCTGCCTGCCTCTGCCTCCCAAGTGCTAGGATTAAAGGCGTGTGCCACCACACCCAGCTAGCTTGTTTTTTAATTGCTTTGTTTTAGTTACTTAAGATCTAAAAATATTTATGTCACTTTAATTTTTGTTTTGAAAGAGGTAAGACTTTAATTTGATAGTTTATTAAATTTTATTGAGCTACATGCATATATATTATTTCCTTGAAAAAATATTGTGCTGGTCAAAATTTTAGAAGACTTTGAAAGGAAACATGAATACGACGTTTTACTTTAGTGAGCAAATTTGTTTGGAATTACAGACACACTCACACACATACATTGCAGCCCAAAAATGATTTACTCCTCCTGGATTTCCCTGAAGAGCCATGGCTAGCGCAGAGCACCCTTAGAAAAAGGGTGGAGGATAGCATGGGGAGAGATTGGAACAAGAGGAGTGTTGGCACCATCTTGGCAGTGGAAAAAAAGGCCCGGGTGACTCACCTGCATGGAGTCAAGAGGGAGCATTTACTGACCCAGGGCGACAATGCGGGCCTATGAGGCTTGGGCGAAAGCTAATGGAGACTGTGGGTAGACCATGGAAGCAATCTGGGACTGTGGGCAGCTGAGCCAGAGTGCAACAGGGCACCAGGTGTTCATCTTTTGTGGAACTCCAGACGTTTGCTTGTGTAAGTTACTCTATTTCCCCTACCCTACAGGATATAAACTTTGAAAAATTCACATAAAGATGTATTATTTGGTTTGTCTAATAGCACCAGGAGCAAAGGACCCTAAGAGAAAGAACTCAGACAACAAATACACACACACAAAAGAGAGAGAGAGACAGACAGAGAGAGAGAGAGAGAGAGAGAGAGAGAGAGAGAGAGAGAGAGAGAGAGAGAGAGAGAGAATCAGAGACAGAGAGAGAATATGGTTTCTAGCAGACACATCCAGGCTTTGATTCTGGTGGCAGTTTTCTTACAGGATTATCCACTGTGAGTTTCTTTGCGAGTGACAGAACTTTGATGGCACTGTCAGGCTTAGTTTGAGGCCAGGGCCCTGGAAACTCAACAGCCACCAAGGTCACCTCAAGCCACAGGGTTTGGGGTTCTTTGGAGAATTTGATGGATGAAATTCACAGAGCAAGAGTGTGAGTTCTACAAAGAAGCAGTTTATTACAGGAAGTTTAAGAGGAAGAAAGAAGGCAGAGTTCCTGTACAGCAGAAGGGGGTCCACTGGATTTCATTTCTCTAGAGTTAATAAGGGTTTAGTTGAGGGAAGAGGAGCTGAGGTGATAAGCTGGTGAGTTCAGGTCTCATTTTAGGTGTCCAGGTCCCTCCAGGTTCTCATCACATTCTAGCATGGCTTGCAGGAACAGGGTGCTCCTCTTGGGAAAAGAAAGGAGATAAGGAAAACAATAACAAAACAGACCCTCTTCTGCCATCCCCAGCTTCTAGATAAGGCAGACACAGACATCCTCAGAGTACACAGTGCTGTCATAGCTGATCTCAGGTAAAGACAAGCACACTGGCAGGCCCAAGAAATTTGCACCGCTTAACTTAGAAAGAAACTGATGAACTGATCACTTTGGATTTTTTTTTTTTTTTTTACCTTAAACTGTCTAGGCAGTTTCTGCCTCCGTTTTCTCTACAGTTTGAAGTCAGCCACATTTTATTGACATTTTATGATGAACAATGTACTTTTGAAAGGTGATTTTAAAAACCTGTAGGTCTTGGTTTCTGATTTTTGTACATGTTTCCTACTGAGACCACTTTTCTAATAATCTTGGCTCAGTCAGATGGAAATTGGAGGGAGTACAAAGAATTTGTTTTAACACACCACTTAGCCTGACAATGCTGGCCTAGATCTGAAGTAATGAAAAGACATGGGATGAAGGGACCTAATGGGTGAGGTCTTAGGCAGCTTGAAAAAGAACATCGAGGAGAGGAGTCCTTTCAATAACACATCCCTGCTTGCCTCTAAAATATTTTCCAGTATCTGAGTGAAAGGCAGTTTGTAGTACTCAGAGAGAGAATAGCAAATGAACAATCTGAAACAAAAATTTGCTCAAGTACATCCAAAACAGAGACAGAGAATCCAATAACATTGCCTATGCCACTTTCTGAGTCCTAGAGAAAAACATTTTTAACTTATGACTGAAAGTACACCTGTAGTTTCTCTATTGTTCTTTCCAAAGCTTACATAACATAAATGTGATGAAATATAGCATCCATTCTTGAAAAAATAGATCTTCAAGTGAGAGAAGGAGTTTCTGAACTTCATTATAGAGGTACATTGAAAGAAACTGGAAAGGAATTAGAGAGCATCCTTCCCTGCCCACTGCCGGGGACTCAAACCCGCGACCCCCGGCGAGGTGAGGACTGGGGATGAGTAAGTATGCTGTTCACCAGCCCATGTGGCCCCCATTACCCATGGACACTCAGACCCAGCCAGGAGCCTAGTCAAGTTGGGACTCATTTTATTGCAGGTGTTACAAAGCTTATAAAGGCAACTGGAACTCCCCCCTCGTCCCATGAGGGTGTATCTTAAGGATGGTCATGCGCTGATCATGCACTCCTCAGCACTGCTGAAGTATTCTTCAGACTTTCAAAGTAAGCCAGGCCGCGGCCCCAATAACTTCCTTTCAGACCTATGCAAGGTGGGGCTTTTAGGTCCCCACAGCCCACCACACATGAATGCCATACAGGTGAAAGAAAAGCCCTCCTAAAATTAAAATGCATCAACTTTTATCTTAACTGTTTAATGTCTCCCTAGATATAAATCATTTAAACTAGTTCACATTTGAATTTGAAAAAAAGAACATTCACATAATCTATTGGCTTTACTTTATTATTTCTACCACATTTTCCCTCTTTTGTCATATATGTGGTATACAGAATTGGCACACTTAGAGAAAGCCACTAGTTTCCATCTTTTTTTCTTAAATAATTCATACAATATATTGAAGGTAGTTCTTGTATTGACATAAGAAAAAAGCCTACCTTCCATTTATGCTTTTTAAAGGGAAAATTAAAATTTGCATCAATAAAGTGTTGAATTAAATAACTCTCATCTCCTCAAAGAATAATT
>NW_008352267.1:6846479-6859189 GCF_000622305.1 Nannospalax galili | reverse complement strand
ATATAAAAACATGTTAACCTTTCCACATATTAATTACAGATGAATAACATGAAACCTGGAAATATTGTAAATCCCTGTTTTATTTGTAAAGGTTAAGAAAGGAAATTATTATTTTTAATGCATTAACTGCTAGTTCACCCCTATTAATATTTCTGCCTGTAATAAAAGGATATCCTTACAAAATCCTATGCCAATAATTTTCAGCTAAAGTGCTGTGTTTTCAGTAAGAAGTAATAGAAATAATATATTACACTTTTCGTTGTTCCAACTTATCAGTAGATAAAAGGAAAGATGTTATAATGCTGATTATTGCTTTTAATTATTCTTTCTTGGGTTTGCTCTTGTTGTTGTTTTTGTTTGTTTGTTTGTTTTGAGGTCTCTGTAGTCTATAGGCATATTCCTTGTCCAGTTCAGATTATCACACAATGTGAGTCAAAGAAGTATTAAATGTTCACATTGTGCTTGGTGATTTTTAAAAAATACTTCTTATTTAAAAAAGATTTTTATTGATTTAAAATTTCATACAATACCCTCCATTCTATACCCACATTTTACTACTCTCCCCTGACTTCATGCTATTTATTATTCTTTGTTGTTTTTCAAAAAAATTTTTTTTTATTATTTTCATTCTATATGTTTGGGTTTATTGCCTAAATGTAGGTAGGTACTACTATGTCATGCAATACCCGTGGATGTCAAAAGAGGGAGTTGAATCCTCTTGAACTGGAGTTACAGACAGTTGTTAGCCACCATGTGGTTGCAGGGAACGAATGAACACCGTCCTCTGAAAGAACACTGTCCTCAGTCAGTGTTCTTAAACACTGAACTCTCTCCAGCCTCATCTTTTCCTTTTTCATAAGGCCTATTGAGTCTGTGTTTCCCAAGTACTTTTGGATGTAGGTCTGTCCCTTGAAGTCCAATCAACATATGTGGTGCTTTAGAAATATATTTTTTTTAAGAACATTTGCCCAAGGACATAGATTTGCCACATATGCCAATAGATTCCTTAGACATATGTCTTTTTATAGTGCTTTTCCTGAATGTTGTGCCAAGTTCAGTTGAAGTTTAAGCCATTAAAAAAAAAAAAGATTATCTTTTTGAAGCCTGAACTGGGCTTGAACTCATCATGTGGACCAGGCAAGCCTTGAACTGACAGAAATCCTCCTGGCTCTGCCTCCCAAGTGCTACCATGCCCAGCCTTTAAACTTAAGAGTCTTACATTGTGTAAAAGAACCATTCTTGAATTTCATTCTTCTGTAAATAGCAGACTTATCCTTGACATATGTTCAATACTATGAAGCAGAGAGTAAAATTCCCTCATGATCATGCATTGCTTACTCATCAAACTACTGCAATTGGGAAAATAAGAAGAAAACAATAAGATTTTCTTTAGCTTCCTTTACTTATTCTCAAAATTTATGAATATTTTTTCTTGAATTTTTAAACTTTAACATATCATATTTTGATTTCTGTGCTGAGCATTTTCTGTTAAGCCATTTCACAAATGTCATATTTTTATATGGCTGAAACTAAGAAAATTATTTACTGTCTATTCTCTAGCTAGCTGTTATGTATTGTGCAAAATGAATTATCTTATTAAATCTTAAAGACAGCACTACATACAATATATAAAATATTTCTAATGATTAGGTACCAATGACATTTACCATTTAACCCAACTTCTCAGTCATAGAATTTGTAATATCAGGAATAAATATTCATTTCAAGTGTACATTCATTATGTTCTTGAATTTCTGTCACTTCTAATCTCATGCCACCTGTTTTATAATAAGTGTGACATAACATACTACTTCCTGCATGCTGATGATCTATGGGAGACATATTTATTGGACTATAGAGAAGTGATTTCATACATGTGAGGTGTTTTTACTTAACCTTGGCACAAACAAAAAAAACACCTCTTGTCAGTAAAATGTTATTTACAGGCTGGATAGATGACTCAGCAGTTAAGAACACACATTGTTCTTACACAGAACCCAAATTTGGTCCCCAATATGCACATCAGGCAGCTTACAACTGCCTGTAACTCCAACTCTAGGGCACTGAAAATTCTCCTCTTGCCTCCAGAGTCACCCACTTAATCCCATTCACACACATACATACACAAATGAAAAATAGAAATAAATCTTTAAAATCTTATTTAAGCACTTTTTCACACATCATATCACATCAAAGTACATACCCAGAAAGCTGGAATTGCAGAGAAAGGAGAGCACTTTACTAAAGGCAAAATTAAGTCTCAAAGAAATAGTCATTCTTAGGGTAAGAATAGAACCAATAGAGTGGATTTCAGTCTTTCATTTAATTCTGTGACTCTGAATTTTCCTGTGCACTAAAATGTCTATGGGATGCTAAAATCAATGATTGCAATACTCATGTAACATTTTGAGACACACACACACACACACACACACACACACACCACTCACTGGCTCAAAATGAATGAGTTGAGGGAAAAGTGCCTTTATCTGTGATGTGAGACAGGCATTGTTCTATTATCTCAGGATTCATACTAAAAATACCTTTTTTCAGTTTGCCTAGTGTTTTAAATTTTGATGCCTTTGATTCATGATTGTGTTGTCTGCATTTTCTTAGAAATATAGTTCTGAAATGGTGTTCATAAGCACAGGAAGAGAGCCATATACCTTTTGCAAAAGGAAATGCATGCTTTAAATAAGTTCAGGTATGAGTTAAAGAGCTATTGATTGTGGCTTCGGTGTTAATCAATTAAATATATGTTAAAAGAAGCACACACAAAACAGAGTAATGTATTGGGAGTTAGATAAAAATGTTTTGACCTGAGACTCTCAGGAACCTAACTCTGTATATCTTTTAGGTTAGGAACAATGGGTCAATATTTCCTAACTCAATTCTTAAATAAACATAGAACACAACTACAAGGAATAATGAGAATTGATTACATTTAGCATTTTTTTGCAAAAAAGAAGAATGGGCCAATCTTGGATTAAATGTAAATATAAAGACTAGAACATTTACTGTGGGGTAAAAATCCTCCCTTGCCTAAATTAAAATGATTTCACCAAATATAAGAGTCTGGAAAAGAGTGTTATTGCCCTTGAGAGAAGGAAAGAATTCTAGACAGTTGTTTAAGTCTAAATCTCTAGGCCCCTTCTTAATCATTTTAATCTCCGTATCAATGGGATCCTCTCCATCACATGCCAGGTCTCCAACCATTAGTCTTCCTAGTGCTCTTTTTCAATCCATCCTGTATATTCTGGTACTGGGAAAATAACCACAGGATGAGTTCCGGGACCCACTGGACCCACTGTCAGTTGGACTTCAGCCAAAACTCCCATTTATCACCTGACCTCCATAAGTCTCCACTTTAACTGGAGGGCCACAATGCTTTTTAGGTTCTCCCAGTATCATTGTCAACTCAGAACCAGTATCCAATTTTATGTTCCTTTCATCATTATCCCATACCCTTAAAATCCATTCCCAGACATATTTATTAGACTTCTGCATGAATGAATTAGCGAATTCACTAAGTTCTTTAGTGGTGTAGCACACTTCCACATGGACCACACTTTTTATCTCTCCTCTAGGAGTCTGCTTAGCTTTGAGTCTGGTTATAGGTCTAGAGACAACAATAACTGGACCCTGAGGGACATAGGCTTTGTCTTTCTGAATGGGATTAGTTTCCTCAGGCAAGGGTGGGTAGGGTGGGTCTACTGAAAGTGGGGAGATTAATTCATCAGGTGAAGCAAAGTCCTCTGAGTCTGAGGATTCAAAATCCTCACCCTCCTCAGGGTTCTCCCACACATCTCTATCACAAGTGCTGGATTCCAAACTTTCCTTATCAATGCCCTTACCTTTACTGCTGACACCCTTCAAGGATGGCAATTAAATTTGTGTTGTAGGTCAGTCAAACGTATAATAAGGGCTCCAGCTTGATTTTCTGCAGCTTTAGCTCTCTTTCTGCCAGAGAGAAGATTCTCTTCCAGGGAACACTTGGAAATTTTTAAACTGTTGATGCGAATCTGGAGCTTGTCAATTTTATCATTAAGCTCATTGTTTATCTTCATCACTTTATCCAGATATGCTATAAATAACCAGCCAGCATCACTATTTCTCTTATTTTTCTACAAATTGTCAAATGTTTTATGTATAGAGTCACTAAATTTCTTGCTCTTCACCAGACTTGAGTTAGAAGATTCAAATGTGTCTATCTCCATAATTGTTTCAAATAGTTTATATCATGGATTTTCAGTGCTCTCCATGCTACCTGGAGACTCTTGAGTTGGAGAGCCTGTTCCAAATACCAACAAGCCCATTAAAGAAATTCATTCTTTCAATTCTGTTCTCCACCCCACTTCATGTTCCAATTACTGCATTAGTCGCTTTTCTGTTGCTGTGATAGAAACACTGACCCAAGCAATTTATAGAAGGAAGACTTTATTTGAGCTTATGGTTCCAGGGGAATCACAGTCCATCATGGCAGGGAGGCATGGTGGCTGGGGGTGGCTGGAGCAGGAGCAGCAGAAGCTAAGCTCTCATATTCTCAGATCATCATGCAGTCACAGGAAGCAAGAGAGCAACTGGAGATCTGACAGAGCTTAAGAATTCTCTAAGACCACCCCCAGTGACATGCTTCCTCCAGGATAGCCACACCTTCTAAAACCTCCCAAAACAGTACCATCATCTAGCAACAAAATGTCCAAATACTTGGAGCCTATGGGGGACATTTAATCAGTGTTCTCCAAAGAAACAGAATGAGTAGAATGAGAATATATGTATAGAGATTTATCAGCTTAGCTCACATGATAGAGTCTGAGTAGTCTAACAATGGCTACATCACACTGGAGAGGCTGAAAATCCATAGTTGCTCAGTCCATGAGACTGGATGTCTCAGTAGTCTCGATCTGGTGCTGAAAGTCCAGTGAATTCACAAAGATCAGCTAGTCTTCAGTCTACAGCAGCAAGACGAACTCACCAACGAGAGAGAAGGCAAGCAGCAAAAGGCAAGGTGTTCTCTGTTGTGGCTCTTTATAAGGGCTGCCATTAGAAGGTAACACCCACATTTAGGGCATGTCTTCCAGCTTCACATGATACAATTAAGATCTCTCTCATTTTAGTTAATCCCAGGTCCAGTCAAGTTGACACCCAGCATTAGCCATCACAACAGGTAATCTCACAGATGGCAGAGTACCAGGAAAGAAGCTTGAACATTTCTTATCCTTCTTTTTCCAAAGCAGACACTGCTCTGTGATAAAAATGTGAACTACAAAGAATACTATAGAGAATTTCACTTTATATATGTGTTTTGTTATACATATTACAAGGAGGACAATTCCCTGTAAATTTTGGGTACTTACTATACTGTTTAGTAATTTTTAAATTACTCTATCCCTTCCATGTTCATTGAAAATTAAGTTCCTGATTTGCTGATGCTGTTGTTTTGCAAAAACTAGAAGTTCTTCCAGCCTCATATAAGCAACATATTATCCAAAAAATTAGATCTGTTTTTCTGAGTACATGTTAGCATGCATTATTTCCCTAAAATATATTCTATATCCTATTTGTAAGAAAGACAAAAATAAAAGAAACATTCCTAAATATACAAATATCTAGCACATGCACAGTATATAAACAGTAATTACAAGTCAGAGGAAATATGATGATTGTGTATGTTTTGATTTATTCAAGATATTGCAAATGCTAGTCTTATATTTGTTTATATGAATATAAATTCTTATTAATATGTTCTAAATTTCACAGAAGGAATTTGAACTCATTTCATAATTTCTTGCACTTATATTTCAGTTTATACATTTTTTACATATGACAATTGATTATATAATTGTTTTTTATAGCAGTATCTCTTCTGATTTCTTCATCAATTGTTCTAGTCTCAATAGCTGTAAGTCTTCTTACCACATTGTTTCTTCTATTTTTCATTTTAATTGAATTTTTGTGATTTTCATACTATATAGTTTAATGTTATTCTCTTGTTTTTCATCCTCAACTGCCCCTACTGCCCCAATTTTATATATACAAACATATATATATTTATGTATATATAAAATCGACATATATATATATATATAATATATATATATGTCACAGCCTATTTGGGTTCCTAAATGTCCTACAGTGTGGGATGTGGATCTATTCACTGGGCCCACCAAGTGTTCTATCCCTGTAAGACACTCTTTTTCAATCCCACTAGCCATCAATTGCCAAAAATTATTTAAGTTGGGTTTGAATTTCTTACCCATTTCCCCATGTCTATGTTGGGATTTTGTCTTATTTAAGCATGCACAGAACTTGTTTGAGAAATCTCCTCTGTTCAACCTGATGATGTTGAAAAATGTATTATTAACTAACTAATTAAAATGTATTCAAGATCTAAACAACTAGAGCCTTAAAATTCATATTACTCTTCTAGTAAAGACAGTCAAGGAAACCAATCCCAATTAATTATAGTGAAATTTTATGGGTAAATAGTAACTGCAAAAAGTATTTTCATTATATTTCCATACATGCATATAAAATTCTTTTTTGTGTTAATTCTTCATTCTTATCATGTTTTCTTATTCCTATTACTCCTTTGTCTTTTGTATGAAATACTTTACTCATGTTTTGTCAAAATAAAATATAAAGTCATCTTAAGGAAGTATTTATTTTTGCTCACAGTTTAAGGGAGTAGTAAATAATAAGAGGAATGTCATGGTGCCAAGGTGGGAACCTGCAGATCACATTATATCTGCAGTCATGAAGCAGAAAGAGTTGAATGCTGATGTTCATCTCATTTTCTCATTTTTATTCAGACCACATTGAGGTTAAGTCTTCCATTTTCAGTTATATTTTTATTATCATCCATTCATAGACACACTCAGAGGTGATTACAAATATAGCCAACTGGACAAGGAATATTAGCCATTAATACAATATTCCTAATATTTTTTTTGTTTTTACTTTCATGTTCATTTCTGCACACAAATTCAACAACTGAGAGAAAAAGGCAGTGCTTGTCTTTATAAGGCTAGTTTGTCTTACTTACTTGGGAAATCGATACAGTCCCAAAGCATGAGTTGGTGATTATAGCCCTTTTTTAAAAAATACAATTTATTTCCTGCCAAAAAAAACCTCCTTATTTCTATTTAGTACCACAGAAAATACCTTTGAGTGGACACAGTCTTCTAAAAACCCATGTTCTTCTTGTTTCTCTTGTTTTATTCTCCTTCTAAGCAGGTTTTGCTGCTAGCTCATGGGCCATATGCATTTCTCCACCTGTTGTCTCAAAGCCTTCATTCTTCTACAGGTTTTTGCCTTTAAAATTTTCTCTATCTTTGTCTATAAAATTAAACATGATTATTTGACCAACTTTTTCAATTAATATGACTCATTTGTAATTCTCTTCATATTTTTATTTAAAACATCATTAAATCCTTTTTGAAACTATAACAAAATTCCATATCAAGTGGATGGTTATGGATATTAAATTAACCTGAGTTTTTAATCAAACTAATCTGTGCCATAGACCTGTGAACTACACCAGCCTTATCTATCAGCAAACCTATTCACCTGGCAGAAACACAATGTACCCTGGAGCTCTAAGATGCCGAGGACTTGATTCTAAAACCCCTATTCACAAGTTTCACAAATCTGTTGCAGAAAGAAACTTCTTCGATGAGCGGTGAATTTTCTGTAAATATAAGGCCACCTTGGTCTACATAGTGAGTTCCAGGCCAGCTGGAGCTACAGGGGGACCCTGTCTCAAAAAGATTTAAAAAGAAAGTATAGGTTTAGATGGAAAGAACACAGACAAAGGCACAGAAAATGCTTTTTTTTAAATAAAATGACAGAAGAAGTTTCCAAGTCTAGGGAGTTACCAATCAAGGTAAATGAGGAACACAGAACACCAAGTAGACAGAAGCAGAAAACAAATTCCCCATGAAATATGTATGGAACAATGAAAAAATATTGAAAGCTCTGATAAAGAAAGATCAAGTCACATATAAAAACAGCCCCATCAGAATAGCAGTTGATGTTTCAAGGGGGACTATTATGCCCAGATGGGCCTGAACCCATGTCCTAGAAGTCATGAAAGAACACAGATCCAAGACTAGGCTGCTAAACTCAGAAAGATGATCGGTTGCAATCAGAGAATAAAGAAAAAATTTCCCTTATAAACACAGGGAATTTGTGCACACAAAACTTGCCCTTCAGTACGAAATGGAATACTTGGGTCTGAAGAGAAGATGAAAAATTCTCAAGAAGGCACAAGAAATAAATAAATTATCCCATAACAGTTAACCAAGAGTGGTCTAAGAGAATGGCCCCAAAAGCCAACACAACAGGGATTAGTAAACATATTTCTTTGCCTCAATTCTCCAGGACAGAGACACAAACTAACTTATTGGATTAGAAAACAAAAACCATCAATTCTCTGCATCCAAGAAATAAAACTCACCATCAACCCATAAATGATCAATACCACTTTAAGATAAAAGGATAGAAAAAAGGTATCCAAGAAAAGAAAACAAAAGAAACAAGCAGGTGTGGCTATTCTAGTATTTGACAAAATAGACTTCAAACAAGAACTAGTCAGGAAAGAGAGAAGTCCTTTAATACTCCTTAAAGGAAAAATACATCAAGAAAATATTACAATCCTAAACATATATGCACCACGCACAAGTGTAAACAATTTCATAAAAGAAACTGTAGTATATCTAAAATCACACAAAGACTCAATCACAGTGACAGTGAATGATTTCAATACCCCAATGTCACAAAAAAACAGGTGAACCAGATAGAAACTAAATAGAGAATGGGAATCCTATATTAAACCTCACCTACCCATGACTCAGGGACCATTGCCAAAGAAGGGGTGGAAAGATTATAAGAGTCAGGATTGGTGCATTGATTATAAGAAAACACAGTCTTCCAGACCTCTGGGAACTTGTTCATATGAATGTATAGCAATGATAACAACATTCACAAGAAATTTGTAAACTCAGTCAGAAAAAAACCCAGCATAGAACTGGAGAAATGGTGAGCAGACCCCAAACTTAGCTGAAGAACTATTGGCAGCTGATTATTGCTGGGGGAGGGAAAGTTGATTTTCTTTAAGGGAGTGATGTTAGATAGGCTGAATAGACTCCAGTGGTTTAAATTGCACAGAGGGACATCTCAGTATACAAAGTTGACTTGATAGTACTTAACATCTGAATGCATTAAATTCAATGGCAGGGAGAGGCTGTGGGGAGTGTGGATGGGGGAGAAGGTAGGACGATGACTGTCTCCCAATTGGCTAGTTCCTCCAAGGGGTGGGACCTGCTACAGAGCATGGACTACAGAAGTGTGATTGGGAGCCATCTTGGGACTGAAGCAGGGAGCCAGGAGGAACTAAGAAATGGACCCAGTGCCTCAACCACATGACGTGAGAGGGGGCACTTATTGACCTGGGACAAGATGGTGGGTGCAAGATGCATGGGCAAAAGTTAATGGAGACTATGGGCAGGCCATGGGAGTGTCTGATGATGGGCTCTGAGCCTCGGGGCAAGAGTGCTTGTCTCAGTGTCAGTTTCCCAATTTACCCCCTCCCTACCCAAGGGCATAAACCATAATAAACTCACACAAAATATATAGTTTGTCTGATTGCTCAAGAGACCCAGAGGGAATTTGGGTGGCAAAATTGGTATACCTGGCAGGATATGATGAAACTTAGAATAAGTTTTAAAAGAGCACTGATGGTGTCGCTGATGTGGTTGTTACAATGCGTTGCTAAAAAGAGGCCAGCTATGCAGAAGTGTGGGCCACAGCTATGTTGTAAATGTGGGGATATGTTGCGGCTATGTGAAGATTTGTTAAAAGTTACCCAAAGGTTAGAGAGTCTTTTACCTTCTTTAGTGAGGACATGGCCACTTTGCATCATAAAGCATCTGTCCCAGGCAGGGAAAGCTGAAAAAGCTGAACTGGCAGACCCAGTTGCAAAGCTTCAGAAAGAAAAAAGATGGGACACTTCGACTTGAGTAAAGTCTAAGGACTCAGAGGAAAAGACAGATAATAGTAAAAAGGGGGAGGAAAAAGCTAACTGTGCTGTATCTAGGAAATATTCCATGCTAGAAGTGTTAAAACTAAGAAAAACTTACAAGCAAGCAAGCAGAGATCCCCGGGCCATGTGGCTTGTAAGAGTCCGGGACATGGGAACAAATGACATCAGTCTAAGTCCTTAAGAAACTTCACACCTGAGTTATATATATACCCATCAATCCTTGCAATAGAGGCTCTTCAACCTATGCCAATGCAGGGGGGAGCAGTCCTTAATGGGGTGGCTGGTTGAAGGCATTAAAGATACATGGTTGTCTCCAAGGGACACTAACATGATTAGCAGGGGCTGGAGGACTATAAAGGAGGGGCAGGCATTCCTGAAAGAGCTAGGTATGAGAAAAGCAATACATGATGTCCAGTTCATTGGGCCAGATAAGACTGCATTCACCAGATTTATGAAAGAAAGCCTAATTCAATTGGGACATCGAGAATGGTATGGGGCTTTAATGGTTTTACTAAGCCCTTTGATAGGACAGGATCTTTGTAAAGTGAGAGAGGCTTTGACAAATCTAAATGATTCTGACCAGCACATAAAATGTGTCTGTAAAATAACAGAATACCCTATAAGAGGTATAAAAAAGACCAGACCAAAGAAATGGTCCACTTGGGTTACTCGAAGACAAATGTGGAAGACTTATGTCAAGCCCAAATCCCCATAGAAAAAATTGATAGAAAACCAAATTCGATACTAAGGTGTTTCTGGAAGGTTTAAAACCAGAACAGTTTACAAAGGACATTCAAAGGATAACAACTGTACAAAGGGTGGTTAAGAATCCTCGAGGATTAAATAAGATGCATTTCTCTTCTGATAAAGGCTATACTACAGGTGGAAGCAAGTTTTCCCACCAAGTTCCTCTCCCAGCAACCTGGTATGGTCAATGGGAAGATGACAGACGGTGGCTACAGTCAGGATACAGACCCAGAGCCTGTCTGACTCAGGGAACCAACAAGTGCAGTGGGGACAGGAGAAGCCCCCTGCCTTCTTAGCCTAGTGCAGGGTCATGCTGGAGCCAACACCTGTAAGTGTATCAAGAATAAAGAATCTAAAGGGATAACTAAAAATGGTAAAGAGCTAACCAACTTAATGCCTCATAGCCATGCTACAGTACCTAACAAGGATCTATGGAGAAAACAGTTAATATGAATAGACAAAACGTTTCCATGCTGTGTGAGACCTTGTCTATAATTGATTTAATATATAATGTTAATGTTCCTTTCAGTGTTTTACAGATGTAAAGCCCATTTGAAGGATACCTGAAGAAGCAAAAGCCAGCTATAGCTGTAAGATTCTTGGGAGTTTTACAGTTGGGTAAGATAAAGACAGAGACTCCCAAACTACATAACTGTTAAGAAAATCTATAGTACCAGGGGTGAGTTGCCCCCTATGAGCTGTTGGTCAGAGAGAGATCCTAGAGGTCCTCCAATTCACCAAGGCTATTGCCATTAATGTTGGTTGTACACTAGAAAGGTCGGTATGGCCATGTTGCTGAAGACACTGCATGTTGTGAGTGTAGGAAAAGAAAAAGAGATGGAACTGAGACTAAGCCAAAAAAACTCCGTGCCACTGGATGGATGATGTTCATATTGCTAGAAGGCTCTATATGGATAGTTGGGGAAGAAAGGATCCCCTATAATTCTTCTCAATGATGGACCCTGCATGCTGCACACTATGGACATGCCAAGCGATACTTGCAAGTGCAATAATGGCTGAACCAACATATGTACAACTGACAAATTTCTAATTGGATAAGACCTGCTCCTGCGGGTGGAACACACATATGGTGCTGTAGAGCAGGTCAGTGACTTGTGTGGAGAAAGGCTACAGGCTCTAGTGGAGAAGTGATCATGAGTATACTGTTTAATGAATATAGTACACCTATTGAGATATCTTCTAGGCATCTGTATTTACATTCATGTTCGTTTAAATGTGTGTACTTCCCTCCATTTGTATTTATAGTAGAAGAAACATGAAAGAGATAGATTAGTGGCCAGGGCCTAAAGATGACTAATGGGGAGGCCCAAGAAGCCACTACCTCACCTTGATACAAGATAGATCGCCCTATATCTGTTACCCTCTCCAAGGCTCAGGGACCTTAGTGGAAGATGGATGGGAAGATTGTAAGAGAGGAAGAAAGGGGTGGAGTGTCTCCAAATTGGCTAGCTCCTCCAAGGGGCAGGGTCTGCTACTGAGCATGGACTAGAGGGATGTGACTGGGAACCATCTTGGGACTGAAGCAGGGAGGCAGGAACCACATGGCAGAGGGTGTGGAGAGAGAGATTGCCCCAGTGTCTCACCAGCATAGATGCAAGAGGGGATATTTACTGACTTGGGATGACACTGCAGGCCCAAGATGCATGGGCGAAAGTTAACAGAGACTATGGGTGGGGCCGCGGGAGCATCTGATAGCAGGCTCTGAGCCTCAGTGCAGGAGTGCTTGTCTCTGTGTAAGTTTCCCAATTACCCCCTCCCTACCTGAGGGCATAAATCATAATAAACTCACACAAAATATATAGTTGTCTGATTGTGCAGGAGAGCCAGAGGGAATTTGGGTGACAATGACAAAGAAATTTTATATGAAATTTTTATATGAAATGCACAAAGATCAGGATAC
>NW_008352267.1:6820108-6846336 GCF_000622305.1 Nannospalax galili | reverse complement strand
AACTGTTGAATTAAATAACATCATAAAACAAATGGACCTAATAGACATCTACTGAAGAGTCTACCCAAACACCAAAGATTAAAATTTCTTCTAAGAAGCCAGTGGACCTTTCTTCAACACTGATCACAGATTAAAACACAAAGCATGTCTCCAGATATTTAGAAAAAAGAAAATATAAAATCATGGCAGCTAACAGCACAATACTGAATAAAAATTGGATCAAGGGAGACATCAAGAAGGAGAACATAAAATTCCTAGAATTGAGTGAAAATGAAAGCACAATATATCAATACCTGTGCTGCACAGTGAAGGCAGTCTGAAGAGAAAAGTTTGTATTATTAAATGCCTACATTTGAAAATTACAGTAACCCTTATAAATAAATTAATGATGCACACTATGTCCTTGGAAACTGAGAATGAAAAAGTGCTAAGAAGAGTAAATAGGAAGAGATATAAAATCAAGTCATTAATGAAATATCATAGATATGGTAATTTAAAATCTCCCAAATAAAATGAGCCCAGGACGAGAGGAATAAAGTGAAGAATTAGACCAACTTGTAAAGAACTAATATTGATATTCCTCAATTTTTTTCCTCTTAGATAGAAGAGGAAGTGATCTTTCCAAACTCTTTATATGAAGCCAGCATTGCTCTAATACCAAAATCCGAGAAAGACCTAGCCAAACAGAAAATTATTCTTCAATCTCTTTGGTGAACGTAGATGCAAAACTTTTCAATAAAACATTAAGTAACTGAACGAAAGAACACATGAAAGTGCTGCTTGCCATGAACAACTTGGTTTCATCCCAGAGATGAAGTAATTGTTCAACATATATTAATAAATAATGTATTCCACCACATGCAGAAAAGAACTGTGACAAAATCCAAAATTTATTTATGATTAAAGTCAGGGAGACTCTAGTGATTCAGGAAGCATTTCTCAACATAATGAAGACAACATACAACAAGCCCACAGCCAAAATCATACTATGTAGAGAAAAATCAAAGATACCCCACTCGAATCAAGAAGACAAGGATGAGTACTCTCTCCATTCCTATTTAATATACTACTGGAAGTCTCAGCTAGAGCTGAGGTCCTTATTTGCAGAGTCCTTATTTGCAGATGATATGATTCTATACATAAAAAAACCCTAAAGGCTACATCAAAAAGTTCCTAAAGCTGATAAACACTTAAAATAGCACACAGACATCCCTAGTCTTTCTATATACCAACAACAAACATACTACAAAAGAAATCAGGGTAACAGTCTCATTCATGGTAGCCTGAAAAAAATCTTACAATATTTTGGAAGCATTTTATCCTTCAGAAGCTTTTTTTTTGGGAGAGCAGTTTAATGTATTGGTTAGTGGAGGTATGCTCAAAGTGTCATTTAAACATATGAAAGGTACAAAAACCTAATTCTTATATATTATGTTACTTAACCTTTTTCTGCCTCAGTTTATTTATCTGCATATCTTTATTCCAATTTTACACAATAATATTTTCATCACAAATTGTATATATTTAGATATTAAATGACTATATATTTAATGTCTTTTTAACTGGATAAAGGCAATAATATATTCAATGCAAATAATTGATTCTTATTAAATAAAAATAATTAACACTGCATAATTTTAAATTTGTGAGATAAAATTTGTCTCTATAGCAAAAATATTCCTAATTTTTGCTAATTATGAGAATAAAAATCCAGTAATTACAAATAATTTCACTCAAAACAAAAATGGGTATTTTTTTCCTGGGTATCGAATGAGATTTTGAATAAGAAAAATAGTAAAGTCTTATAATTAGAAAAGCAGTTTTTATGCTATAATGCCTTGTTCTAAGATTTTCTTATGCTATCATAAAGAGTTAAGAGTGTGGCTTTCCATGAGCACAGAGCGGGTGATAACTTCTGCAAATCTTTAGATTATTTCCCAATGATTACATTCCTTGCAGTCTTTTTGAGACAAAATCATCTGGTAGCCCCAGCTAATCTGGATTTCGCTATGTAGACCATGTTGACCTCAATTTCACAGAGATCTCTCTGCCTCTATCTGTATCCGGAGTTCCGGGATTAAAGGCAAGTGCCACTACACTCTGTGATTACATTATTTTCACAATTAGATGCTATGTGGAACGATTTTGTACATTTGGATTCATTACATGTATCAGGGTAAATCCAAAAACATACATCATTTCAGGAATTTTTTTTAATCAAGTCTTTCTTTGGAAGGTATATTTGACGTTTATTGAAATAAAAAATGATAACACACATTTTCCTCTAAGTTTGGAGGTGAAGTTATAGACTTAGGACAAGTGTACTGTAATGCTTTAAATATGTAGACCTAGTATATATTAGATAAGCTTGTCAAGACATATTTAGTTATTATATTAAATAGAATTAGCATTCTACTTATTTTTAAAACAATATTTTATTTACTCTTGTTTGTGTGTATGAGTGTATTGCTTCATATGCATACGTGCACTCATGTTGTGCGATGCCCACGGAGGTCAGAAGACAGAGTGGATTCCCTAGAGCTGGACTTATGGATAGTTGCTAGCTGCCATGTGGGTGCTGGGAACTAATCCCTGGTCCTCAGCAAGAGCAGCCGGAGCTCTTAACCTCTTAGCCATCTCTCCAGTCCCGATGTATTTATTCTTGATTCTCATTAGTGTGCTTACACGAGACTAAATAGAAGGTTTATTTCACTGTTTGCTGAAGGATAAATTAACGCTGAGAAACTTGAATCTTGAGAGAAAACAAATATTTTCATAAATGACACATATTTAATGCAAATTTACAAAACTTGCATATTTGGTTTGTTAATCTAATGATTTCATTCATGAAAATTTGTTTACTTACCAAAAAATTCCAATGTAGCATATTTTTAAGCAAATATTGACAAATTAGCAAAATTTGCTCCTTGGTCTACATATTTAAGCTATTAGGGAAATGCAAATAAACATATTTCCAGTCCTTTTCATATGTAAGTTCTCTAGTTAAATCAAGGATTGTTTATAGCAATTATTGGCAATGCTCTTGAAGTTTTGGAGTCCTGACAAGGTTCAGAACTTTAAAAAATCACCTCATTTCTTAAGAACGTTGTTTTATACAATGTGGGTTTGAGACACATAGGTGTCCATAGTAACACAGGAAAAAATAATCAATACACTGATATTTAACAATTGCTTAAAAGTTATTCTCTATTGTTTCATGCCATTATTATCATGACTAGATTGTATTTATTGAAAATTAATTCAGTATCACAATGAAATATTCAATAAGATACAAAGATGATATTTGTGAATTATATAATAAGTATTGTACTAAAGACAAAGGTTCAAGTTGAAATTATTTTTTATATATATTGAACATAAATATTTGCAGTATTGAGGCTGGAGAGATTACTCAGTGGTTAAGAGCACTAGTTGCTCTTGTAGAGGACCAGGTTCAGTTCCCGGCACCCACATGGTGGGTAGCAACTGTCAGCAATTCCAGTTTCAAGAGATTGATGCCCTCTTCTGACCTCCACGAGCAGTGCACAACATGGATGTACTTACATACATGTAGGCAATATACTCATACACATAAAATAATAAATAAATATATGTTTTCAGTTGTACCATTACAATTATTTGTCCTTGGAGTGACACAAAAATAGCTATCAAACTCGAAAGACAATGAAGCAGTCTTGGTGATACTCTATATGGGTATGTTGGAATATATACCAGAAAAGCAGAAAGCTTAAAATGATACAGAATATATAGATTTGATTTAGTCTCATTTATGTTCAGGAAAAACTTTGGCTCAGGAAGTAGTATACAGAGGTAGAAGCACAAGAATCTAGCTTCACTTTAGGAAGGGTGATATTAATTCACTTTTTACCTCTTTCATTGAAAAGAAATTTTTTCAAATTGTTGATTAATGTCTTAAGAATGAAACTACACAAGATCTACCTTCTCATATGCATGGAGTAAATAATAGCTGCTCTGCCATGTATATTTCTGGATCACAGATACTACTTTCTAAGGGCTCTGAAATGCTGGAATAATTACAACAGGGTTAAGGACAACAGCGAGTATTTTTAAGGAGATGGCCCTCCATTCATTAGCAGAGTTAGGAAAGCTTAAACCATTCAATTCAGGCATCAACTGCAGAAAGCACTAAAAATTCAATAACATTTGTTTGGAACCTGGAATTCTGCACTTCTCTTGTACCCACTCAATATTAATACTGTAAATCAAAGAAATAGTATTTCAATTAGCAAGGAATGGGAATAGGCTATGAAGAAGTGCAATCTGGGGCTAGAGAGATGGTACCCTTTGTAAAATATTCGATGTGCAATGTGAGGACCTGAGT
Organism: Nannospalax galili; assembly: GCF_000622305.1. NCBI lineage: Eukaryota > Metazoa > Chordata > Mammalia > Rodentia > Spalacidae > Nannospalax > Nannospalax galili. Next base: position 6,841,973 of record NW_008352267.1, on the reverse strand, counting down.
TTGGACTCAGGGCATCCACATAAATTCTGGGCATGTCCATATAAGACTGTAATTACAACATTGTTGGACCAGAGACAGGCAGATTCTTGTAGTTCACTGGAAAACTATTCTAGCTCTGTTAGAGAGTTCCTGATTCCATGAGAGACTTTATCTAAAATAATATGGCACAGGGTCATTGAGGAAGACACCCAACATCAACTTTTGGCCTCCATGTGCATGTGCACATCTGTATATGCACACACATTTTGCTATACATGCACACACATACATGAACACATATATAACACAGATACACACAGTGGAAACAAATTGGTATGTACTCAGTCAGTGATTTTCCAATTCAAGTCCTTAAAGTAAGCATATTTTATTGCCATGTTTTTCCAAACAGTTACACATTGGTAATATTTTATATTTCTTATTTTTTTAAAGCAGTCAGAATTACATAATTCTTATTATGGATCATGAATTGTGAACATAGAATGTCACTAGAACCTGAACCAACTAAATTTTAGAGTTTTAGGCAAATGTAGTTATCTCAAATACATTTTGAATGAGTAGAACATTATTGTAATAATTACTTGATACATGTTTAACTAATTAGAATATACTTTTCCAAGATATTTTAAAAGAATGTATGGCCGATTTTATACCATAATAATTCACAAAATTTGGACCAGTTAATGATACATTTAAGCCCTAATTTGTGGAAGGATCAATAAAAATAAGTAAATATGTCTTATAAGAAGTTAGAGTTGATCTATGTAATGAATTGCTTGGTCATGGTTCCCAGGCACTTCATTTATATGTTATCTGCCAATTAGGTAATTGAAAGCAGATTGCTTAGGCATACATCATTTTATTATTATTTTGGTTAGGATGCCTAGGCTTAGAGGGACTAAATCGTTTGTCCAAGTTTCCAAAGCCAACAAGAACAAAGTCAGGATTCAGATCCAGGAGGGCTAATTCCAATTGTTTTATTCTGCAGACAGATGTGCTGGGGTTATTGGAAATGATTCACATGCAACTATTCATTCATTCAGATTTCTATCACTACCAGCATTCCTTTTGTTAGAAATTTGAGTGCAAAATTAGCATTTAATTTGGACATCTATCCAAAATTTTTGTATATTCATAATTCTCTTAATATTGATGCTACTTTGATAACATTCCTATCATTATTTTCATTACTCATGTGTTTTATCATATTTTATTGGATTTTACTTAAAATATTAATTTGATATTAGTAATAAATATTTGTTTAAAATTTGTCCTCATAAATAATGAATTGAAAAATATTTATTTATTTATTGGTCTCATTATATTGTTTCCTATTATGATTCAATATTGATGGCTGAGTATGAGTATTAATTTCAATGAAGTTAATCTCTTTAAATAAATTGATTTTATGTATAATTTATAATACATTAGAATATTTTGGTGCACTTGAAGGAAACATTATTGTAAAGACTATAATACTTCCCATATGTAGTATCTAGTTCTGAAATTTAAATTTAAAGTGGCATGTTGTTTTACCTTTCCCTTTTACATTACATAAAGTGTAACTGAATCAGAAACACAAAAGTTATGATTATAATGACTGTGGATAGAACTCTATATGGTAGAGCACTTACCAGCTGTGTTTGAGATCTTAGGCTCATTGTCATTACTGAAAAAGTCACGCCTTTATATTAGTGTTAAAAATGATGGGTTCCTCTCCCTCATCACTTCACACTGCAGAGAATTATGCAGTAAAGATGAGATTACACAGCAGTGCAATGTTACTGATTTTTTGTGTCTAGAATATATTTTACTTAATAGTCTCATTCTTTTATACATTAAAGAAAGAATATAAGTCATTTCCCAACATATGTGACCCAGAGCATTACAGTGTCAACCTTACTGTGGCATTAGGATATGAAACAAAAACTGTGTTCCTCAAACAGCCAAAAGTATTCAGAGCAACCATTTTTGGCATAATAATTGGAATCATGACCTTATCATAGAGTAAGAATGAAATATATTTTTTATCCATGAAACATACTGGCTTCTAATATAGAATGTTTCCAAGAGTTGCTCATCTTAAAATGCTGCTTTTTTCCCACAGTAGCATTAACTGTGACATATTCCTTAATGCAGTCTAATTGACAGACTGAATTTGTAGTCCCACCACCACACTTCTTATGTTAACCATCTGGGCTGAAGGCCCTGGACAGAGAAGAGTTGATGGTTTCAGTTATTCTGGGTCATAGGGTCATTGCCCTCATACTTGTCAAATGATCAAGATCACATTTCCAAAAGCTCATTTGCATTATCTTATATGAGATGTCATCACTTTTATAATTGAAAGTCAGACAAGACAATGCTTAGTCTTTTTAGGAAGCTAAAAATCACCTTCAGAAAAATGAACAAATTGAAGAACTTCTGGCCTAAGAGCACCAGAGTTACACAAGCTTTCATCTTGTATTTGTAGCAGACTAAGTACAGTGTTATTTGACTTGAAAGCATAGTTTATAGAAGTGCAGTTATTTTTGGGTTATCCATCATTTTGCATGTTTAGTTCTGAAGAAAACTTAAGAAACGAGCTATTTGGAAGCTGTGTATAGCCTTAATTTTATGATCACAACAAAGAACACTTTAAAATGTTATATATTTTTGCCTATAAAGCACTACATATGAAAATTGTACAGAAAAACAGAATTATTAAAATTTTCATGGCAAATCTTTTGTTATAACAATTGGTTCTCATTAGATTCTTTGTCTTTAAACCTCATTATAAAATCAATTTATTTCCTTTTTATTAAGGAAGTTTAGGCTGTCTTAGCTCTTGTTGATAAATAAAATGGGAAATCTCACCTTTCTCTATGGAAAGGACACATCTTATTGCTTCCTACAATGTCTTCTTTGTAAAACAAAAGCAGTGTAGTTCTAGTTGTAGAAATATATATTACAGCCTAAATTTAGAGTGCCATCTAGTGATGAATAGCAGTTCAATCAGTTCTTGAATTTTTTATAAAAATGTTTTTATAATGTTTAAAGTGGATTTAACTTTTCCTGTGTATGTGTGCGTGTGCACATGTGTGTGGTATATATATGTTTTAATGTAGATAGTGTGCTCATGTGGATGTACATATGTGCACCTAACCTATGTATGGAGGCTGGAATACAGTGTTTCTGGATGAATTTCTAACTTATTTTTAATTGAGTTTTACACACACACACATGACCTATAGAATCTAATTTATATCTCCAGATGTCCTTCAGTGTAGGGTCCATTCACTGGAGCCTGGTTAACCTCTTGAAAGAGACTGTCTCTGCTCCTTCCAGCAGCCGTCTGTTGCCACAGCTTCCTTAGATGGCATTGGAGATTCTTACCGCCTTCCTCATGTCTATGTTGGGAGTTTGTCTGGTTAAGCTGGCATGGGACTTGTGTATGTTGTGACCACTGCTGTGAGTTCATATGAGTAACTGACCTGCTGTCTGGAAAATTCTTTCAAACTTGAGAGGGTATTTTTTCGCTGAGCACAGAGTTCTTTGAGTTGCCTAGGTTGATTGGCCAGTGAGTGACAGATGGTCTGGTTGTTCCATGCCCATTGCTAGGATGATGGAACTCTACTTGTATCAGTTTTTAACCCCATGCTGGAGAGCAAGCTATGTCCTTAAGTTTGGATGGCAGGCACTTTAACCAACTGAACCATCTTCACTCCCCATCAATGTGGATTTCTTTAACATGAAAAAATGATATAATATCCAATATAAATTTACTACAAATATAACCTGCTTAAAATATGCTTTATTTAACTTGGGAACTTGAAACATTCCAACTAAAATACATCTTAAAACCCATTCAATATATGTCACCTTAGCAGTAGTGAAGGTTTTAAAACTTAGAATAGAATATAGTGTTGTTTGCACTAATAAATTTCAAATTAACACTGCCTGCCACATTCAGTGTCTTTGAGATGCTCAATGTCTTTCAAACAAATGCTTTTCAAACAAAGATGTAATGTTCATTGTTTTAAAACTATAGTATAACTACAGTTTTCATTGTTTTGTAATTTTAATGCTCATTTTATAAGGTATTTGTAGCAATGCTACGCAAACTTTAATTAGTTCAAATGTCTAGACTGGGTTTCAGAAGGTCTGGCTTCAAATCCTTACTTCACTGTTTTCATATCAATGAATTTTGAAGAGTCATCAATGCATCTGTAGGAAAACAAAAATAAAGGTGACCATTTGCAAACAACTCCCTATTACATATCTAGACTATTATGTTGTTCCTGAATTAGTCCCTTACCCTGGGTCCAGCTGAGCCCATGATGCTTCATTATTACATTTGTCTAAGAAGCCTGTTGACACATGAATAACAACAATGAATCAATGATGAATATACTAAAAATTAAAATAAACAGGAGAATTAGAACTGGTTCTGCATTAAGTGAAAAGATACTCCAGCAATCAGTTTCCTCCTTTTAAAGTCATTCTGCTGTGAATGTGTGGAAAAGATCAGGAGGTTTCAGAAAATTTTTACATAGTAGGGATTCTGTGGCCCTTCTCGTCAGACAAAATAATCAATCCTAATTAATATTCTACCACAGTCACTGTTTTTTTTTATCAGTCTCTGATTATGTTCATGCCAATGAACAGACACATTTTTCCCACTGTTTCATGCCAATGAACACATTTTTCTTTAAAAAATGCACTTTTTAAAATGTATATTTTATTGAATTTTTGTGTATCTCATGCAATACATTTTAGTCATAATTACACTCTCTCCTTTATTGCATCACCTCATAGCATGCCCACAGGATTTCATGCATTCTGTCAGATACATAAGGCCTATTGAGTCAACTGTATTCTTTAATTGTTGCTTTAATAATTAATGTGGGACTGAAAATTTATTTTAAATGTAAGAATACATCTTTAATTTAAAAAAAAATGTGTATGCTGCTGAGCTTGTGAAACACAAATGTTGATGCTGTGAGGGCAGGTTCATGAAGCGAACTATTATGAGATTATAGGCCAGCAAAATGGCTTTGGCGCCTATCAAACTAAATAGCATTGTTCTAATTTAGTACCAGCCTCACTGTGATGATAGTTCTGTGAAGATTTGCCAATAACCTGCTGTCATCATAGGAAATGACTTTGGCTCAGGAATTTAGTCAGTGAGCAAGTCATTGGGGACATACCAAACTCAGCATGCCTGTCTATGCCTTCAAGGGTATGGAAAATTTGTTATAGATTATTAGCTTTGTCCATTTCACCTTTGGAACAGGAAAAAAGATTGATGGTCATCCAAAATAATATGAATCATGAACAGCTTTCTACCTGTCAGTAAAAGCTGGCCTTGAGTAACTTGTATTCCCCTGCAATATTTGATATTTTTTGTATTTCTATCCTCATTTCTAACTCTACTTGTTTCATTTCAGAGAATCACTGCTTCTTGATTTCTGTAAGCTTGAAAAAGTTGTAAATCTATGCCCCTGTTTTCATAGGCTTGGATCCTAAAGGATTTCTTAGAAGGCCCCATTGTCGGATCAATTTCCATATCCATTTTTGCACATTTAGGCCATTAAATATAGTCAGACAACCAAGCTGATGATTTTTAACTGATAAAAAGCATCATATATATTTTTATGTTAGATATGCTTTTTGAAGCTAGTACATATTTTGAAGAGGAGAAGCACCATAAACTACTACAACATAACCAAGGGAGAAGAAAGGAATTAGCTTTGAGCACAAGGCATTAAGAGAAACAAATACATCACAAACATAACCATAGATCAGATCTTTTTTGCTTGTTTCACTTGTAGGGGCATGGGTACTACCCATTTCCTTTTTTTTTTCCTTCTACTAATTGCAATAACTAATTTTTTACTGGGTTACTTAAGTATCTATTTCTATTTTTATGAGCTGAGCATTGCAAAGGGCATTCTGGTATTCATCATTCATCCTGTTAACAGTAAACAATTACATCATGCTTAGCAAATGAGAAAATTCATTTTTCCATGCAAGGTAACCTGGTTGAAAACAACCCCACCACCACCAAAAAATTAACAATATGAGAGTTGATTTGAAAAGTAAAAATTTAATTAAATATATCCTTGGGTAAAGGAAACAAGGAAGTGACTTTTTAATTGCTGAACAGAAGAATGATAAGATGATACAGGAGTACACAGGACTTGCCAGAAGAGAATTATACTTTACATTTAACCAGAAGGTAATTCATGGGAATCACAGGAGCCTCACGTGGAGTAGACTGCAGTGCGAGAAGCAGATGGAATGAGTTTTAAGGGAGAAGAATGGGTATTAATATGACTGCCATTTTCACATGACTAGACATGAATAGCCTGACAAATATTTTGAATTTCAAGACTAAAAATATGATGTGATTGCACTCCGGGGCCCTTTTAGAAGTGAGGGGGATCTCAGTCTAAGACTCTAATTAGTGTGAATAGAAAAAATGAGTGCCATTTCTGGGTCACAACAATTAATTTACATTTAATTGAAAGTACAACATTCTTTGCCTCTCACATAAAAAGAATAAGATTGGGGATGAGAAACAGTACAGATTTTGGTATTTGACTGTTGAGATTTAGTGATTGGTATTTCAATACAAAATATCAAAACATAACATACCAAACCTTAAGACAAGTACCTAAACATACCATTCACAAGGGCACACTCTCAGGTGATCCTAGAGAATGAGCTGAGCTTTTAACAATCAATTTAAATGACAAGACAAAACAAAAAATAAATTAAGTAACTTAATATGATGTTATAAACATCTAGGCTTGCCTAGATGTGCAGAACCAGGGAATTTCTCAATTTGGTATGAGTTCAGCTGAGAAGAAAGCTCAGAATCCCACTTACTGCACCTTTTTCTCTTGGAAGAGTTCCTGGCTAGGAAGGAAAGAATCCACACAAGCACAAAAAAGGTGCTGTCTCATTCATCCAAGTAAGGATCTTACATTTATATAAAATGAAGGAAGATCTTTGGGGTTTTCCTCCTTCTTTCTCAATTAAGAGGCTTTGACAAGGGTGCTGGAGAAAACCTTGGCTAAACACTCCCATAAATGGATGCCACAAGTTGAATTCAATTGATTAGGAGTCAAGAGTATTACAGCAAGAGGGAAAGGCTGGGGCCCTGACTGAAATGCCCATCACAGATAATCATGCACAGGCTCTGGGCCAGCCCTCTTTTGAGGAAGGTGGTATTATTTTTTGAGGTCAGTGAGGTAAAGACTTTGTAGGTACTGATGGAATTTCTTTGGAAAATGAAAACAAACACATGTAAGATTTAGATAAGAATCAGATCTCTATTGAATTAAACAAGCGGAAGACCACCAGCCAGACACTGTCTCCATAATTTGGACTGAGATTGCAATTGGAGGAATGTAGCAAAAATCTGATATTCATTTATGCACAATAGAGCTTATCTAGATGTGTAGAAACACAGAATTTCTCTAGACTGTAGATGTAGACTGTTTGGTCTACAAAAGAGTGTAGCTCACATTTTAAAGAGCTATATGAACCTCTTCCTGTTTTGTCCTGTCCTATTCCTGAGTGAAATTTTCTTGGTTCCAATAATCTCAGTACATTTATTTCTGCCTATTTTTTCAACTGTTCATTTCTCAACATTTGTAAGTTTAAACATGTATTGTTCTCACACCAGATAAAGAGAATTGGTAATTATTTAGTTATTTTTTAATTGCCAGCTTTTTTTTCTAATTGTTCTATTTTAGTTTATTTGTGGCTATGTAACAAACTGTCTCAAAACCTAATATCTGAAACAATAATTTTATTTTTCTCACAGTACATAATATAAAATTAAGTAGTTTGGTAAGGCTACACTGATTCTTACCCCTAATAGTTTGTTGTCAGCTTGATGAGAAAATACTTTTCCACTTCTGTATTACTTGCTTTTCTGTTGCTATGATTGAATATCATGACAAAAAACAACTTAGGGAAGAAAGACTTATGTGGGCTTATCATTCCTGAGAGAGTCCACCATGGTGTGGAAGGCAGAGAAAAAGGCAGGAAAACTTGCCAGCAGGTTAGAAAGCTGACTGATCACATTTTCATACATGCAAGGAGCAGAGAGAGAAAACAGAAAGTGGAGCTAAACTAAAAACTTAAGGCCTACACCCAGCACAGTTTCACTTTCTAAACGTTCCATAACTTTGAAAAACAGTGACAGCAACTGGGTTCCAAGTACGCAAATCATGAGCTTGTGGGTGACATTTCACATTCAAATCTCTATGTCCCATTCTTGGCCATATAAGCTCTCATGGCCAACTCATGAGGCAAAACGTATTTAGTCAAACTTCAAAAGTCTCCATAGGGTATAACAGCTTCAAGCTGTTCAAAAATTGAAAGTCTCTTCTGAGACTCAACTCAAACTCTTAAACATGATCCCCTATAAAATAAAAAGAAAAATCATGTATTTCCAATATTCAACTGTACATAATAAACAGTCCTATTCAAAAGGTAGGAATGAGGGCATTCTGAGGATGGGTTGGAATAAATCAAGATTGAAACACAGCAAGGGAAATACCAAATCCTATAGCTCCAGGTTTACTACGTGGGCTTCAGTTGCAAATGGCTCAGGTGGTTCAGCTCCTCCAAATTTGTTGCTGGCAGCATACATCTCTCAGACTAGTTCCACTCCCCTCTCTGAGCAATCCTTGGCAGATGTCTCATACCCTACTGTGATCTCTACTGAAACTCAGGCTTTACTTTTAGAGATTTATGCAATAGAGTCTTAGGGCACCCTAGCAAGGTGTCCAACCCTGCCATTCCTTGTTTGGCATCTCTGCCTCTTTGAAGCTATGGAAGAAAATTGGTGACACACTCAGTCTAGCATCATTCTTGTCTCCAAAACAAGTATCAAGTGGACAGCATAGCTGCTTTTCTGTTGCCAGTTTGAGGTGGACTCTATACACCTTGGACCTCTATTGTAGGAGCTTCTTCATGTTGAAGCTAGTATAAAAAAAAAGAAAGAAAAAAAAGGAAAAGAAAAATAAAACTCCACTAGTTATTTGCTTTCTTAGCAGAAAACCCTGTAGGTTCTCTTGTTTGACAAGCAGGAACATTGGCTTGATGGGGCCTTGCCACCAGGTACCTTTCCTATCATTCCCATGAAAAACAGTAGATTTCTCTTTAATGGTGCTAATCTTTTTATCAGTTATACTTCTTTTTTTTTTTTTTTTAACACAACAGTAACCTTGAGCTTCTGAGTTCTCTTTCTCTCTAAATTACATTTTAGTTGCTTTTTTTTAATTGCAGATTTACATAAGAATGATCAGTAACAACCATGCCAAAGACTCAATATTATACAGCCTTGAAATTTTCTCAACCACAGAAATTAGTTCATTTATCCAAGATCTCACTTGTTACGTGGACAGAATGCAACCAGATTATTTGCTAAAATATCAGATTGGTTGAAATTTTCTCAACCAAGAAATTAGTTCATTCATCCAAGGTCTCACTCATTACATGGGCAGAATGCAACCAGATTATTTGCTAAAATATCAAATTGGTTGAAATTTTCCCAACCAAAGGAATTAGTTCATTCATTCAAGGTCTCACTCATTACATGGGCAGAATGCAACCAGATTATTTGCTAAAATATCAAATTGGTTGAAATTTTCCCAACCAAAGGAATTAGTTCATTCATTCAAGGTCTCACTCATTACATGGGCAGAATGCAACCAGATTATTTGCTAAAATATCAAATTGGTTGAAATTTTCCCAACCAAAGGAATTAGTTCATTCATTCAAGGTCTCACTCATTACATGGGCAGAATGCAACTGGATTATTTGCTAAAATATCATATTGGTTGAAATATTCTCAACCAAAGAAATTAGTTCATTCATCCAAGATATCACTCATTACATGGGCAGAATGCAACCAGATTATTTGCTAAAATATCACTTGAATGGCTCCTATTCCTGAGAGTCTTTGTTCCTCTCTAAAAGCTCATAATCCAGGACTATACGATTGGTATTTCTCAGTATTCTTATCTTCCTAGCCCCTAGTAGAATGGCCTGTTAATCTCTGTTTCCAAAATTCAACGTCTTCTTCAGCCATAAGTTCCAAACTCTGCCACAAAATACTAAAAATGCATAAAAGCCACATGATCAGGTTTATCACACAAATACCCCCCTACTGGTATCACTCTGTGTGTTACTTTTACTGTTGTGATACAATATAGTGAACAAAAACAGCAATTTAGGGAAGGGGTTCATTATGGCTTACAGTTCCAGAGGAATAGAGTCCATCATAGTGTAGAAGGCATAGCAATAGTCAAAGTATGGTGGCAGGAGGAGGAGGGAAGTTGATCACATTTTCATCTATACAGAAGAAGCAGAGAGATAGGTTAGGAAGTGAGGCAACACTATGAAAATTCAAAATTCACCTCTAGTACAATCCTCCACCTCCTAAAGTTTCCATGACTTTCATAAACAATACTGCCAACTGGGGAGCAAGTAGTCAAATCATGGGTCCCTTGGGAATATTTCTTCCAGTTCACATGTGTGGTGCTGAGGGTTGTTTAGTGCTTATTCAGTCTCATTCTCTCTCTCTCTCTCTCTCTCTCTCTCTCTCTCTCTCTCTCTCTCTCCTCTCTCTCTCTCTCTACACACACACACACACACACACACACACACACACACACACACACATATTTAAAGACTTTGAGTGTATTGCCTTCTAGGAAATTTCTGTAAGTTTAGAATGTGTAACAGTTGGCAATCTCAGTATACTTTTTCACAATGTTGATATGGGAAGCTAGACAGAAGAAGGGGAATGAAAGAGTACTCTGCAACAACTTAAGTATCATTTGAAATGAAGGAATATCAGTGTATAAGTTCCCTTAGGTAAATTACATAAGCCATGTACGATAACATTCTTGAGAAATAAGGAATTTAAATATTAAAAAGGAGGCAGTTTGAAACACCACAATGGAAAATACTGATTACTTGTCACTCATTTTCAAGTATTAGAATTCCATTGCTACACTAAAAGTAAGCCCACCCAGGCCATTCAGTAACTGATGAAGATGCATAGATTGATTATTCCTTCCTATAAGAGAAACAACCTGAGTCTCAGCCACAGAGAGAGAAATTGTAGCTCACTATAACCTAATGTTTTTCCTCCATGGTTGGCTCAAAAGGTTGGACTACTTCGTTCATGTCCAAAGTTCATGTTTCTCTTGGTGAATGCAAATTATATGCCCTGTTCAACAAAAATCCCAAATAACAGCAGTCCTGTACAGATATAATGAGAACTACATTAATGACTATCCTGGCCAGATATGTCCAATGATACAATCATGGTAATATAATCTTAGAGGAAAGCAAGAGCTGTTCGGTTGAACTGAAATCCTGCTCAGTAGGATGAAACTCATGCTTGGTACTATAAACATTGCTAAGGACTTGTGGTTGGAGAGGTCACTGACTCTGAAGAACTGCTTACTATTACCATTTTGCTAATCTGATATAGTATCCAACTGCCTTCTTAATACTCCTTTCTTTTTTAATAGATGAATTCAGTTTTTACACTCAAGAAAGAAGTTTCTTTTGGCAGCAGTCAGAAATTATTATAGAGAACCACAACTTGAAAATGTGTAGACAATGGTGTCTGTAGAATGCTCATGGGACATCTATAATAAACCTCCTATACTCAAGTCTCAGAAAACTTTCTACAAAAGGGGTCAGAATGATTGTAAGATACAAAGGACCAGGAGGACTGCTGAACAATTTTGTCTTCTGGAAATGGTAGAGATGTGCCTTTCATGAATTCACAATAACTATGGTTGCTTGAACAAGGCCTGAACAAGACACATCAGTCAACATGCCAGGTGTGGTGGCACACGCCTTTAATCCCAGCACTCTGGAGGCAGAGTCAGGTGGATCTCTGTGAGTTCAAGGCCACCCTGGTCTATATAGTGAGTTTCAGGACAGCTGGGGCTATAGGGAGACCTTGTCTCAAAAAGACAAAAAAAAAAAAAAATTCTAACATGGATGGGGAAGAGCTCATATGTCCCCATACCTAGCTGAGGAGATACAAGGAAGTCAACGGTTTCAGAGGGTGGAAGAGGTTTTTTTCCTCAGAGATGAGTCCTGGAAATGGAGCATTTGTTTGATTATATACAATGTTTTCAGATAATATATATATATATATATATATATATATATATATATATATGGAAAGAACATTAATTTAAGAGATCGAGGAAGGGAGCCTTGGAAGGAAATAGAGGGGATTGAAATTGGACACTTGAGCAAGAACTCTTTTTCAACCTCATTTAGGCTTTTAACCAAACAGCTTTGTTGCTGTTTTGATACTGATGGCCTCGTGTCCTATTTGGCTTTAAGAAAGAAAATTGGTTTTTCTATTAGCTTCATGATATTTTTTCTCTTACTTTCCTGTGGACCTATCCACCAATGACTAACTATATTGTAATCAGTCTTTGAATTTCTATGGGAAGGTTTATGGCCATTATAGCTGGGCAGGTTCATTGATTGTTTCTCTCACCCTTTAGGTTGCATAGTATCTTCTGATAATATAGATAAAAGTGCCACTATTGCAACAATGGAGATAATTTGCTGGTCAGGTCATTGTTATGTTTGTGGGCATTATAGCTGGGCAGGATTATTTGACTGGTTCTCTCTTCTGTCAGCTTTCATAATATCTTCTGATAATATAACAACTAATCATCGGGGAGGATGAGCCAGTTGCATTCCTACTCAATTGCTCCAAGTCCTATATCAGAAGTATGTCCTGTCTTCTACAATAAAGTCTTACCTTCAAATTCTTGGAGGCAATCAAGGGTTGTGTCAGTAGCTTACATTATTTTGGGAGTCTCTTGAATCACCCTGACTGCTACAAAACACTGTCCTCCAATAGACAGACAGATGATGGCCAGATGCCTTCTTCTCAAGCTTGGTTGCACCTACTATTCTAGGATTATCACATCCAAACTTGTTGACTGTTACACTCTGCAAGAAAGAAGGGACATGGAGAGTCTGCCCCACCTCCCAACCACCAGTCATCCCTAGTTGCAGGAGTAGGGAGGGGCTAAGGGTATATAAACTGAGGAAGCCATGGAGAGTATCTCTAGTCATTTTGTGAGACTGAGGGGAATTCACCATCCATACTTGGAGGAAGACTTTCCAGTACAGTCTTTGGGAGAGGGAGCACCCACACTTCTGTAAATAAGCCCTAACCTATTGCTGAGTAAGTAAGCCCCACAAATTCACTGGTTTCCTAGACTATTGTTTAGGGGAAACAAGATTTCTTTTGTCTTAGGGACCTTGCTAGGAAACTGAATAAAAGAGAGAGATGAAGTTAGTCTGTCATATTTTAACAGGTAGTAGCTCAAAAGGGAATGAAATCCTAGATTAGGTTGATAATAAAAGGCCCATTCTGGGACCCCAAAACCTGGAACACAAAGGAGGAATCAGGTAGTGATTAGGTAGTAAACCCCTTGGGTTCAACCATTAATACAAAGAAGGAGAAATCTATGGCCAAACATGCTAATGGAATTCTTAACAAAGGTCCATTTCTGGAGACTATCATAATTAGAGAATACTGACCACCAAAGCTGTTGAAACTAGGGAAGATCCCGGGTGTGACTGCTGCATGCTTTTAGTCCAAGCACTGGGTGGCAGAGGCAGAGGCAGAGGCAGAGGCAAGCAGATCTCTGAGAGTTTAAGGCCAGCCCGGTCTACATAGTGAGTTCCAGGCCAGCTGGGGATATAGGCACTACAGGGAGACCCTGTCTCAAAAAGATGAAAAAACAAAAGGAAGGAAATTAGAGAAACTGTTGAGGAATGAAGGAGCCCCTCACCACCTGACTTCTGAGGGTATGGGACATGGGGGCACAAGGACTTATTTAAGTGCTTCAGAACAAAGAAGCTAAGCAATATAACCACTTATCCCTCCTTGAGACAAAGACAACCTAAGGCAATATGAGAGAAATCAGTCCCTGATGGACATTAGGTGAATGTGCTTATCTCCAACTGAGGTTTCCATGAACAGCAGAGACTAGAAAACCATAGAGAAATGACAGGCACTATTCAAGGGACTAGGTATCATGGAAGCTGTGTTTGATCCTCAGTTCACAGGTACAAGCAGGACTGCTTTTACCAGAGACTTAAGAAATTGATTCAGCAAGGACCACGAGACTGGTATGGAGCTTTGGTGGCAGTGCTGAGCCTTATGTTTGGGTAGGACCTTTATGAATCAGGAAAGGCTTTAGCTAATTTAAATGATTTGGATAAACATGTAAACCAGGTTTATAAGGTTCTAAAGCAAGTAAGCACCGGGAAAAAAGGGGAGAAACTGGCAAAGGGGCCTCTCTATGTTTACTGAGCACAGATGTGGATGGATCTTTGCTGAGCAGGAGTTCCTAGGGTAAAAAACTGAAGGGCAACTGTGTGCTGATGAGCCTATGAAGGACTTTAAGACCAAACTAGTAATTCACCACAGGAGTAACAGGAACAGGAGATAAAGTATAGGTGATTCCCACTATGCCACTTGCTACACAGGAAGGCAGTCTCTGGGATGAGATTTCCCTAGCCACTCCCCTGAAGGGGTAGCCAAGGTCTCCCACAGGTGAAAGCTATACAGGGCAACTTGAGGCCCCATGTTGAATTGAGGACTTATTGGTTCCCCACCAATACACAAAACTTGTAGGTTCTAGTAGATCCGGGAGAAGAGTGTTCAATGATTCATAGAAGGATGCAAAATCACTGCCAGTGGGTGGCAGAGGATGTGTATGTGGATAAAACCTTTCGGGTAAAGTATATTAGATTCACTATAGGGTTGGGCAATGATCTCCTCCAAGGAAAAAAACATGTGCCTCTCTCCCTTGTGAGAGAACATTCTAGGTGTGGATGCCCTACTGGGACATACCCTGTATAATACCTTTGGGGAGTCCACTGAGGTTGAGAACAGTGAAGACAATATTATTTAGGGGTGGCAAAAATGGTAGCCAGTAAAATTACCCACTTCATGAAGGTTGGTGAATATCAAACATTGCAGACTGCTCGAGAGTTGAGATGAAATTACAGAAACTACCCAGTAGCTAGAAAGGGTAGAGACTGTCCACCCAGCCCAGAACCCATTCAATAGGCTTGTATCAGGAAGCCAGATGGTTCCTGGGGAATGGCAGTAGATTACAGAGATTTAAATAAGGTGGTGCCTCCCATCCATGAAGCTTTGTCCAACATGTTACTTCTAACTGAAGAATTGGTGCAGGAAATGGGGTTCAACCTTGTTGCTAGTGCATTCTTTAGTATCCCCTTAACTGCTGAATCCCATGACCAATTCACATTCACATGGAATGATATAATTCTAGCTTCTTAATGTCTTACAGATTTGGAAGTCCATTTTTGGGACATACAAGTGCACCTGAAGAAGTGAGGATCGAAAATCAGTCCATACAAGCACAAGGGATTGGTGCAGCAATAAAAGTTTTAGGAATTTCATGGTCAGGTGAACTCATACGATAGCCTAGCGTGGCTGTTGAAAAAATCTTATAACAGCCTGTGCCAGTGAATGTAAAACAGTTACAGGGGGCTGTATTATGGGGGCTTCTAGGATACTAGAGAAATTTTATACCTCACCTTGCCCAGGTCACCTGTCCCCTGTATAATATGATAAAAAGAGATGTTGGAATGGAAAGGCCCAAGAGTCATTTGAGCAAGCCAAGATACTGCTCAAACAAGCTGAACAGCTGGATGCTCTGATACCCCAGTGTCCCTTCCTCCTGGAAGTCCCAAGGAACCCTGAGAGCTATGGGTGGGGCTTATGGTAACAACAACTGGAGCAGACTGTCCTCATTGGATTCTGATCCCAGTTATAGAAAGGTGCAAAAACCTGGTACAGGGCTCTAGAACCGTAACTTCTGGCAGTATACAAAGCATTGCAACAGGTGGAATCCATTATGGACCCGAAAGTTACTGTAAAAACAGCATATCTCATAAAGGATGGGGCTGAAGACCTGTTGATAGAGCCTCTGTCAGGGATATCACAAAATCAAATCCTACAAATACTGCATGCATATTTACAAAACCAAAGACTGGTATTAGCAAGCCCAATCACCAATGCCATGCAGGAAGTACTAGGGCCAGTGTCGTTTCAAGCTACAGAGCCTCTCCCTTCACCTTCTGTATTTAATCTTCCAGCACAAACAGACCAGGTGCTGAAAAGGATTCCCCTAAGTCAATTGATTCTTGGTATACTGATGGCACCAGCAGGGGTGCCAAACAAAAATGGGTAGCTGTGGCAATAGAGATGAACACTGACACTATGTGGCTGGAAAGAGAAGGAAAGAACAGCCAGTGGGATGAATGAATAGCTATATGGATAGTAGTAACATGAGAGCCTTGGCCAGTGATCATCTGTACTGACAGCTGGGCAGTATTCAAAGGCCTAAACTTATGGATAGCCCAATGGGAGAAAGAAAACTGGCAGGTGATGAGATGGCCACTATGGAGACAACAGATGTGGAAGGACATATATAGTAAGTTACAGCTGTAGCTGGTGCCCCTTTTGGTTTAGCATGTTGCAGCTCACCTCTAAGTCCCCTGGGGAATCAGGAAGATGATATTCTTACCAAGATAAGGGCTATCTGCCTCCAGGTGCCACGAAACGCAGCCACAAGATTCATATCAAGCCTGGCTACAGGCGAACTAGCACACGATGGAAAATAGCCAAAGGTGATGACATTCCACTAAAATACTCCAATATTAAGCAGGCTGTCCAGTCCTGTGATGCTTGTTCCTGGTTACAGCCCTGAACGATGGATGGGGCATATACATAAGTCAGCCTACCCCATGAGGGACTATATAGGGCCCCTTCCAGCCAAGGAAGAATGCAAGTATACTATCACTTGTGTGGACATGGCCACAGGACTTACACAGGCCTTTCCTTGCTAACACACAACAGATAAGGCTGCCATTAAGGGTGTTACCCAACTCAGCATCATGTATAGATGCCCATGGAAAATTAATAGTGACAAAGGCATTCATTTCACAAGTAACAATGTTCAAACCTCAGTTGAGGATAACCAATGGCATTTCCACCTTCCCTATAACCTTAGGGTTATAGGGGTTAATTGAAAGAAAAAAGTGGGCTACTAAAACAGCAGCTAAAAGCCTTAAGCACAGAAGCAGATACTTTCTGAGCAGCTGGCCAGGGAGATCGTGGAGGCCCCAAAAAGATTAATGATAAATACTTTTTCCACGAATGTTGGTCGCAAACCAGAACTAGGTGGTAAGCCCCTTTACTAAAGATACTGTATGATATGAGTACCTGAAATGGAGAAATCAAGGTGGGACTAAGCTGGAAACTCCTTGCCAGGTGCTATGCAGATGGCTGAGAGAGAATTGTCCCCAACAGTTCTGCTTAACGACAGATCCTGTGTAGTGCACTATCAATAGTTGTGCTTACTAGTGCAATAGTGGTGTGATTCATATATGTATAACCAACAAATTTACAATTGGATTTAAGGCCTGCTAAACACATCTGGTTCTGCAAGTCAAGTCAACCCCTAGTAGCAGGGGAGTTATAGGAAGCCACTGTAATTTTTTTGTTAGATGAATGTGATGCACTTGCTAAAGTGCCTTCCAAGTATATGTATTTATGCCATAGGTTAGGTTATTACTGCAGTCAGTATCCATTTAGGTGTTCCTGCTTCTTCCTTTTCATTTGTGTTTTTATAGTAGGGGGAATACAGCTTAGATAAGCCAATAGCCATATACTGGAAACAGATGACAAAAATGTCCAAGGGTTTAGTATCCATAGTAGGAGGAAGATCAACCTAAATCTCTGTCACACCCTTCAAAACCTAAGGATCTTGTGGAAGTGGATGGATAAAAGAATTTAAGAGCTGGAAGAAGAGGTGGAGTGTTTCATGGATTGTCTTTGGACAGGCACACTATGAACAGATGCTTTCTTCCTAAGCTTGGTTGCACTGGCTGACCTAGGAGCACTAGACTCAAGTTTGTTGACTATTATACTCCACAAAAGAAAGGCAGGGCAGACAGAGTTTGCCACACCTCCCAAATAACCAGTCAGCTGTAGTTGCATGAGGAAGAGGGGCTAAAGGGATATAAACTGAGGACACCATGGGGAGGCTATCTCATTATTTTGTGTGGCTGTGGGGAAGTTACCACACATGCTTGGATGAAGGCAGGGAGCACCTACACTTCTGTAGGTAACCCTCACCCATTTCTCTGTAAGTAAGTCTAGTAAACTCCCTGATTTCCCAGACTGTAGTTGGGGAAAAAAAGTTTCTTTTTGTTATATAAACCGAGGTGGAGGGGATGGGCAATGTACTTTAACCCCTCATGATGGAATTTTAGCTACAAAGTCTAATAAACTCACTTATTTCTCAGTCTGTAGTTTGTGGCAAACAAGCTTCCCTTTGTTATAGGGAGCAAAGGTGGGAGGAATGGCCACATTGTTTACACCTCCCAAAAGGAAGTGTAGCTATACTGTTCAACAACTGGAAGGGAGGTTTCCCTTTCTTGGCACTGTGATTTTTATTATATAGCCTTTAGCTTACACATGCACTTGCAGATGTATTATATGTGCATTTTTTCAGTAAGTTTATTAAATACTACATTTCTCTTTGGCTTTTTCTACCACCTTAGCAATATTTATCTTTCCTCTATCTCCCCCACATAATAAAAAAAAAATACCTACATATTGGTCAGTGCTTATAAAACAAATAAAATATATGTCCTTGTGCTGTTCTAGTTCCTTTAAAATAATATGGGAAACAATTTTATTGTCCTTTGGAATAGGAAGGCCAACATGTCATAGTTTTACTTAATCTTGTTAGTTTGATGGGATTTAGTATTGTTGTGAAAATACACTTCTCCATGTGTCTACAGGGATGTTTCCAGGTAGGTTTAACTGAATAGACAAGACTTAATTGGATTGAATAAAAGGAGAAATTTTGTTTAAAACTAGCATTGATCTCTCTCTGCTTTCTGAATGTAGATGCATTGTGATGCCCTATATACCTGTTGATATAACTTCCCTGCCATTGTTAGAGTATCAATAAGCCCCATAAATTGAAGTGGTCCAGACTATAAAAAATGTCTAGTCTATCTGTTGGAGGACCCACTTTTCCAGTCTCACTGGTCAATTACCTGGAGGTAGAACCACTCCCAGGTACACCTTAAGTTATGCTAAATAGATGGGAAGATTACCTGGTATATTAATAAGCTACTGAATATATCCTGCCTGGAACTAGCTCAGATACCTGCAGAACTTCCAGAACAGCCACAGTTATGTAGGTCTCCGTAAGTATTTTGGAGGTGGAAAGCTTTTGAGATGTGATGGTATTTAAGAACTTTGCAACAGGAAAACTCTTAAGAGACAGGTATGGGGGAGGTGAGCAGGAGTCTCCCATCCTGGCCCCTGTGGTTGCCCAGGATGAAAGTCTTTCTTTTCCAGGTTTCACATTCCTGTAACCTTTGTGGCTGTATCTTACCTTGCACATGTACCTTTTACTTATCACCTATGTGCTGTTTTGCCTTTTGTTTGCATTTTCGCCACAGGAGTATAAAATCCCCCCCAAAACGTGAACACAAGGTCTGACTCCTTTATTTGTGGTGTCAGTCCCGTTAGCGTCAAATTAAATTTTGTCTCCTCACCTAACTTGGGCTGTTGGGCTCTGATTTTCCATAACATTTCTGGAGGTCCTAGAGAGAACAAGATGTCATACACTTGTTGGTAATAGAGGCTGCTGTGCTTGGACCCTGCAGCCCTCTCGGCCTCTGGAACAGAGAAGTGCAAACCCCTTAAGAATTTCCTCTCAGGGTCTCCTTCCAGGAGGCCAGAGAAAGCTGCAGAGCCCCAGACCAGAGCCTCTCATCAGGTGAAGCGAGACAGAGACCCAGAATGGACATCCAGACAAGGTAATGGGCCCCAGGTTAGACAGGGGGAAGCCGGCTGCAGCTGATCCCGCACAGGAGGCTGCGTACAAAGTCTTGATGTGATTACAAGATGCCACTGGCCTCTAGTCAGGAATGAAGGGGACCACAACTAAACCTAGACAGGATTCTGAGGTTCTGGCTCCATTCAAGGTAAAACAGGAATCAAGAGTCAGACAGCAAACTGGGCCACAACTTAACCTTGATGTGATTCCAAGGTCCTGGCCCCATTTTAGGCAGAACAGGGATTTAATGCGAATAACTAGGGAACTGTCTTAAACTCTGAATGAGTTTGTGTGAATGTGAGAGTGAAAGTAATGGTTCCAGGGCTCTGCAAGGCCACAGGATCTGATTGGGGCTCACCCTGCAGTTCCACTGAAGTCATGTAACCTAAATGGGCATTCACCTTTGAGTGACCGAGCATGGGTATTATACATGTGGCACTAAGGTAAGACCTCTTAAGTCACTGAGAGGTGGCCGGCCGGGAAGGCATCTGAATGAAAGAGACTAACACTCTCCACCCCCTCCTATGCACACATTACATACATCCCAGGAACATATAAAATTTCAGATGGGTTCCTCCCAGTCCAAGTGTCAGACCCAGACTGTCCTTCAAGTGATGCTGGACAACTTTCAACTAAGCTATGCAGGACATTATGCATTAAGATAAAACTCCCCAAATTAAAACTTTCTGTGAAGTTCAGTGACTGGAAATCAGGCCATGCTGGATAAGAATCCCTGAGTCTGGATGGAGGCTACCCAAACCCCAAAACCTAGCCCCATACTTACCAGAGAGGAGGTAGAACTTCCCCATAGCTATGAGGAGATTCTAAAGGAAGTGTTCTCTGATCCTCCTTTAAAGGGTGAGTGCCTTATATGCAAAGGACTATCCTAATCAAACTCCTTGATTTTTGTGTTTTGGGTGCACCTAGTTTATGTGGAACTATGTCATGTGTGTCTGTAATAATTGTTTTCCATGTGTTTGGGATTTCATGCAACTATGTCTTGTATGTTTATAAATTTTCTTATGTGTTGAGATCTCAGGTAATTCTGTCATGTGTGTCTGTGATTGTTTTCATGTTTCCATGAAAATGAACTGGCCACTTCAGTTACTATTTTCATTCATTCATTGTACACAAAATTATTGGTTTTATTTTGGTTTATTTTGGCATGCCTAACTAAAATACATGTGCAAATTTATAAATAGGATATTTTGATAGTATATTCAAAGGCCTTATAAATTTGGGTAACCTAAATATCTTTAAAATTATTGGATAATGTCTCTAGGTTTATTGTTTCACAAAGCTTTTAAGTGCTAGTTGTTTATACAAAACGGTTTCTGAAGTTGGTAGTGGTGGAGAATACCTATAAGATATGTTGATGAGGCAGAGGCAGGTGGATCTCTGAGTTCAAGGCCAGCCTGGTCTGCATAGTGAGCTCCAGGCCAGCTGGGGCTACAGGGAGACCCTGTCTCAAAGACCAAAAAAAAACCAGTATCTGAGCTGGTTGGAGTTCCTATAAGAAAGTTTGATGAGGCAGAGGCAGGTGGATCTCTGAGTTCAAGGCCAGCCTGGTCTGCATAGTGAGCTCCAGGCCAGCTGGGGCTACAGGGAGACCCTGTCTCAAAGACCAAAAAAAAACCAGTATCTGAGCTGGTTGTTTTGTTGGGAGCTGGAGAAACAACATTCATTACCAAAAAATATAATATGGCTCTACAAACAGTTGACTTAAGCAGGACATTCTGCCTGCACTAGTAACCTTGAGAAAGAATTTATGGCAAGGTTATCTTTCTCTTCCCCTTACAAACAGTTCTTGGAAAAGATAAGTCATGCAGTAATCTCTTGGAACACCTGGTGGTCAGTCACGTTGCTGAATTGCTCAGCCCATACCCATAAAAATGCTGTAACCT
>NW_008352267.1:6817918-6819562 GCF_000622305.1 Nannospalax galili | reverse complement strand
GAGTTAAGAAAAAAGATCTTGTAAATTTTTT
Organism: Nannospalax galili; assembly: GCF_000622305.1. Lineage (NCBI taxonomy): Eukaryota > Metazoa > Chordata > Mammalia > Rodentia > Spalacidae > Nannospalax > Nannospalax galili. The sequence continues at coordinate 6,819,531 of NW_008352267.1, read as the reverse complement.
CGTGTTTGTGAGTGACCAGTGTCCTTGGTTTGTTATAGATGGTCCTGAAATCAACCCTAAAAAATGGGACTGAGTGGGACAGTGTTTAAATGAACTATTAAAGGATAAAGGCTCTGAGGCAGTTCCCATTCAGACTTTCAGCTATTGGACATTAGTCCGAGATCTTCTCAAAGACTCTCCTGAAAACAAAAGTAAAATTATTTCCCTAGCTGAGGATTTCATTACCCGTTCTTCCCATAACCACCTCCCATACAGATATCCTTCTAAAAGCTAAAAATGACCTAAGTAAACAAGTTATAGCTTTAAGAGATGTTCTTTCTTTGCAAAAAGAGTTTGCAGAGCTCAACTCAGAGCTCTCTTCCCTACAAAAGGCTGTTACTAGAACTGTTTTTGTGGCTCCTTTGCCACAAGCTGCAGGAAAGACTAAGTTCAAGTCTGCCAAAACTAGGGCCCTTGCCTTCCCTGTAATCACTAGGCAGGCGGCCAGAGAAGGCCTCTCCTCTGTAGAAGAGTCAGGTAGTGACAGAGAAGAGCCTAGAGACTCTGATAATGAGGAGGGGGGAGAGGCACAAGAAGAGGGTGAGGCTGCTTCGGAGCAGGTTCCTGCTCCCGCCCCTTCAGGGCGTAGTAGGCGCTCTACTATACCAACAGATGTTGAGTATAAGCGCCTCAAGTTTAAACCTCTTAAAGAATTAAATAATGCAGTTAAGAACTATGGCCCCAATGCCCCATTTACTGTATCCATGCTTGAGACCCTGTCGGGTGGCAGGTACTTTACATCAGGAGAATGGCTTCGGGTGGCTCAGACAGTCCTCTCTCATGGACAATTCTTATCCTGGAAAGCTGACTACCTTGATCACTGTCAGAATATAACCAGCAGAAACCAGCGGGACCCTCGGGCCCCCGAAGCCACCTGGACTTTTGATAAGCTTGCTGGACAAGGAAAATATATCACTGAGGGCCTACAGCTTAAATTACCCACAGGGATTTTAGCGCATACCAAGGAGGCTGCACTGGGGGTGTGGAGAAACATCCCAGCAAAAGGCAGCCTCATGACACCCCTAACTAAAATAGTTCAAGGCTCTCAAGAACCCTTTAGTGAGTTTGTGGGCAGGTTACAAGAGGTAGCTGAAAGAGTTTTGGGTCCTGAAGATGACAATGACAAGTTCATTAAACAACTTGCTTGTGAAAATGCTAATTCTGCTTGCAAATCTGTCCTTAAGGGACAAGCCAAAAATAAGTCCTTGAATGAATTAATCAGACTTTGTGCTGACGTAGACTCTTTTTCTCATAAGATTACTCAAGGCATAAATTTGGCAATTGGTGCTGCTCTTCAGACAACTAGAGGGCCCACCCTCCCTAAAAAATGTTTTAAGTGCGGACAACCTGGGCATTTTGCAAAAAATTGTACTGAAACCTAGAAAGTAGGAGGGACCCCTCTCCCCCTGACAATATGCCTAATACGGTCTGTCCTCATTGTAAAAAGGGAAGACATTGGGCTAGTCAATGTCGCTCTAAGATGGACATCTCCGGCAATCTTCTTCATCCCGTCCAGGGAAACGGCTGGAGGGGCCCTCTTCAGGGGGCCCCGAAAACAAACCGCTTCCAGCCAG
>NW_008352267.1:6815320-6817796 GCF_000622305.1 Nannospalax galili | reverse complement strand
GGATGGAACACAGGTTGTGGCCACCGGCATATTTGGCCCTCCTCCTCCTCAAATGTTTTTCCTCATTATAGGATGGGCCTCCTCTATAATTCAGGGCCTCACCATTTATCCTTCCATAGTTGACAATGATTACACAGGAGAAATACAAATTTTGGCCAATTCAACATTAGGACCAGTCACTATCAAAAAGGGACAACGCATTGCACAAGTCCTTCCGCTCCCTTTAGATAGCCAGTATCCATCCTTTAAAGAGTCGCGTGGTGCCTCCAAACGAGGCTCCTCTGATGCCTATTGGGTCCAGGCCATTACCCAAGACCGACCCACGCTAAAATTAAAATTGGATAATAAATGGTTCTCAGGTATTTTGGACACTGGGGCAGATGTTACTGTTCTCTCTAAAAACTACTGGCCTTCAAGTTGGCCTCTTCAACCCTCCATCACACATTTGCAGGGCATAGGACAGTCAAGATATACCCTCCAGAGCTCTAAGATATTAACATGGTCAGACTCAGAAGGTCATTCAGGCACTGTTCAACCTTTTGTAGTTGAAACCCTCCCAGTAAATCTCTGGGGTCGAGATATACTAAATCAGTTGGGGGTAGTTATGTGCAGCCCAAATGAGGTTGTCACTCAGCAAATGCTCCGCCAAAGATATCAAGCAGGAAAAGGTCTGGGAAAATATAAACAGGGAATTATCCAACCAATTATTCCCTCTCCCAAGGATAATTGCCTCGGAATAGACTACAAAAAATTTTCCTAAGGGCCATTGCATCCCCTGCACAGCAGACAGACAAAATTATGTGGAAAAATAACCCTGTCTGGGTTGATCAATGGCCCCTCCCTACAGTTAAAGCCACTGCGGCCTTGCAGTTAGTGCAGGAACAGCTGGCCGCTGGAAATATTGAACCCTCCACCTCGCCCTGGAATACACCCATCTTTGTAATTAAGAAAAAGTCTGGAAAATGGAGGCTTTTACAAGATCTTAGAGAAATTAATAAAACTATGGTTCCCATGGGAGCTTTGCAACCTGGCCTACCATCCCCATATCTATTCCCAAGGGATATTATAAAGTAATAATAGATATTAAGGATTGCTTTTTTTCTATTCCACTCCATCCAGAGGATTGCAAATGCTTTGCCTTCAGTTTACTCATTGTTAATTTCATTGGACCTATGCCTCGTTTTCAATGGAGGGTACTACCTCAAGGCATGGCTAATAGCCCCACTCTTTGCCAAAAATTTGTTGCTCAAATTGTTGATCCTTTCCAGCTCCAATACCCATCCCTTTATATTATCCATTACATGGATGATGTTCTCTTAGCAGGACCCAAGCTTAAACTAGTATACTCAGCTGCTCAGCAGTTAATTCATGCCTTTCACCAACAGGGTCTCCAAGTCGCCCCAGATAAAATTCAACTAAATCCTCCCCAGCTCTTTTTGGGTTTCAAGCTTTTCCCTCATAAAATAGTTTCTCAAAAAATACAACTTCAGAAAAATTCCCTCCAAACACTTAATGATTTCCAACGCCTTTTAGGAGATATTAATTGGCTCTGGCCTTACTTAAAATTAACCACAGGAGAATTAAAACCACTCTTTGATATACTCAAGGGAAGTGCTGACCCCACCTCTCCCCGTCAATTTACACCAGAGGCTTCTAAGGCTCTTGCCCTAGTGGAGGAGGCCATTTCTCAACAAACTATTGATTATTTTTCTCCCACTAAGCAATTGCTTCTCATAGTTTTCGCCACCACCCTTTTTCCCACTGCTGTCTTCTGGCAAGGACACAATCCTCTTTATTGGGTACATCTACCTTCTACAACCAACAAGGTCCTTCCCACTTATCCTTCATTGGTAGTGAAAATTCTTCAGCTCGGCAGGGAACAATCCTGCAAACTGTTTGGGAAGGAACCAGATGTTATAATACTCCCCTACAGTCCTTCCCAGGTTTCCTGGCTTAACAGACACCTCGATGAGTGGGCTATTAATAGTGTTACATTTCAGGGAAAATTAGATAATCATTATCCCCAAAATAAATTGGTCCAATTCTTTAACAAAAGCCCAGTCCCTGTTATATTTCCTAAAGTAACTAAAAGAGACCCCATACCTAAAGCACATTTGGTATTCACTGATGGCTCCTCCAATAACTTCATGGCCTCTAGTTATACCTTTAAACAATGAGTCTAATATACTCCCCTCTCCAGATAACTGTAGCTATTCAATGCCTTTTAAGGTCCTACCCCGTTACTTCAATCCATCTGTTTGTCTTTTTAATCCTTTTCAAAATAATTCCTTTGATGTAGATCTTGGATTAGCTATGTTTACTACCTGCTCTAGGTTCGTCAAGACCTCTCAGACAGGCTGTTTGGGGGGGGGAAGAATTTATGTATGTGGAAATAACATGGCCTATCCTTATTTACCCACTAATTGGACTGGTTCATATGCCCCTGCATTGCTTTTGCCAGACATAGACATAATTC
>NW_008352267.1:6750853-6812943 GCF_000622305.1 Nannospalax galili | reverse complement strand
GGAGGCAGATTCTCAGCTGTAAGGTACTCAATGACGGGAATAGCACAAACCCATGATTCAGGGGCGTACCCCAAACTTGCGGGTACTGAACATGGAAGCAGTTTGTGTAGCCTAAGACAGGGGCCTTACCAAAAGAAACAAGAATCCCGACTCGGGGGACCCACCACATAGCCTAAGGCAGATCTTTCATTCGCTAAAGTTATTAATAAAGGGTGAGATGTCGGGAGCTGGAGAAACAACATTCATTACCAAAAAATATAATATGGCTCTACAAACAGTTGACTTAAGCAGGACATTCTGCCTGCACTAGTAACCTTGAGAAAGAATTTATGGCAAGGTTATCTTTCTCTTCCCCTTGCAAACAGTTCTCGGAAAAGATAAGTCATGCAGTAATCTCTTGGAACACCTGGTGGTCAGTCACGTTGCTGAATTGCTCAGTCCCCCACCCCATACCCATAAGAATGCTGTAACCTTTGACCAACTTCTTCAACCGCTTCTAAATACAAACTGTATATAAGGAAAGCTTGCAATACAATAAAGCGACCCTTGACAAGTGGACTTGCTTGGGCTCCATCTCCTCTTTCTTGCCCGTTTTTCCTTTCAGGGAGTGGTCCCCCTCAAGTCTTACCTGTACAGGGTCCCCACAGGCGGGGGCATTGTTTAAGGACCTTATTTATACATCCCTTTTGGTTTGGGTTTGCTTTCATAGTATTTAAAGTATCTCTTTGGTTTGCTTGCTTTGGAAGTATTTTGATTTTGACGTTCTTGGTCTGGTTTCTGTTGCTTTCAGACCTCTAAAGGCCTTAAAATGATTTGATAAAATTTAACTCCAGTTGGTTATAAGTTTGATTTAATATGTTAACTCATCTTCAGAGCTGGAGATGAATTCTGGGACTGGTCTTCCCGTCTCATCCTTTTGGCCTTGTCCTTTGTTCTATTTCCTGCAACCTGGCTGTGTATGCAGGCAGACATGGCCTGTTTGGGGAAGGGGTGCATTTTGTCCCTGGAAACTCTGCCAGCTTAGATATGGCTCTGTACTTTTCCCTCTTGGAGCAACTCCTGAATTTAACTCTCATGCTTAAGTCTGCATTGAACTGCCTTTACACTAGCTATTGATAAAACTCCCACCAGCAACTGCAACCAGGAATCTTAGTTTGGCTTGAATGGAGGTCTGGGAGAGTTCCCCCAGGGTCCTGGAGGTGGCCACATGGCAGCGGTGCTTTTGTTTCTCTGGCTAGAGGACACCTGAGTTAGATGCAGTAGGACATGGCTTCTTCTGGGGTACCTTGTAAGAACTGATCCCCAAGATGGCCTTAGCCAGTCTCTTGCCTCCAGAAAAGCCTAAGACAAAATGGGACAACTATAATGTGTTCAGAATAACTACTTTTATTCATGTACTCAACAACCTCTAGACATTTCTGAGAATTAGCTCATAACTATTTGCTACAGTGTGCCTTCTTAGATGCTGGGCAGTACAGTTATTTTATTTTGGGTTTGTTTCCTTTGCAGTCTTTCTCTCTTCTTTCTCAAACAAAGCAAAGGACCACCCTGAGCCTGAGCCTGAGCCTGAGTTCTGCTGTCACAGACTACCAGCTCTGCAGACTAGGCATACTGGCTCCTCTGACCCTGTGTGTTGTCCTCTTGTGCTTTTACCTCTCATTCTAAGTTCCTGCATGCTACTATGGGAAAGGGTTAACTGTAGACAGCTATAATTGAATCATACTCATGAAAACTATTTTCTTATACTCTATGCTTTTGGTACTGTCAATCTTAACTGGTCTTTAATAATAGATTCTGTATTGCCTCATTAAGACTAAACACTTCTTGTTATCCCATTCTTTACCCTCTTACATGGAATTGTCCTTAACGGAAACTGTTTAAACATTAGCTTCTTTTAATCTTACTGTAATTTTTGGATATGGTTAGCTTTAAGTACAAATGAAATATATAATTCTGTTTTCCATCACCTGTTGAGTTTGAATCAAGTCAGAAATATTAAAATGTAAATGACATTTCTGAAAAAGCTTTCTTCAAGTGAAACCCCTTATGTCTAGCACCAGTATGTATGGATTTCTTCCACACAGCCATTTTTGAAATTAGATTCTCATGTGTATGTGTGTATACATGTGTGTGTGTGTATGTGTGTGTGTGTATTTTGTATATATATATTATATATATATATATGGATATGGATATGTGTTTGGGTATGTGTGTGTGTATGTGTGTGTGTGTATTTTGTATATATATATTATATATATATATATGGATATGGATATGTGTTTGGGTATGTGTGTGTGTATGTGTGTGTGTGTATTTTGTATATATATATTATATATATATATATGGATATGGATATGTGTTTGGGTATGTGTGTGTGTATGTGTGTGTGTGTATTTTGTATATATATATTATATATATATATATGGATATGGATATGTGTTTGGGTATGTGTGTGTGTATGTGTGTGTGTGTATTTTGTATATATATATTATATATATATATATGGATATGGATATGTGTTTGGGTATGTGTGTGTGTATGTGTGTGTGTGTATTTTGTATATATATATTATATATATATATATGGATATGGATATGTATGTAAAGTACTGCTGATTTTTAAGAGTTTCTTTTATGCACATCTGAACAGAATTTTGTCAAGGTAATTGGTCTTGGTTTTGAGACTTGTTTGTCATGGCCTTGTGTCTAACCACAGTATTTGTTGAATGAGACTGTTGTGAATATGTAGACTATGTTTAATACTAAGGGAACAATTATTAAATAATAATGTACTAGATACCAAATTGACTTGTAAGAAAGTTCTCCTGTAAACTGAAATTGTTAAATTACAACATAGTTCCTATTAGCTGGGCCTGGTGGCACATGCCTTTAATCCCAGCACTCGGGAGGCAGAGTCAGGTGGATCTCTGTGAGTTCAAGGCCAGCCTGGTCTACATAGTGAATATATATATATGTAAACTTTAAGGACTGATTGCTTCTGCTCCAGATTGTACTTTATCTCTGTGTTTAGATATGTTTTATATAGAAAAAAACATTTTCCAAGTCTATGTAAAACATCTCTAAACCTTTGAAGGAGATTTGGTCATTTAAAACCTGCTTCAAGGTTTATAAGGACATCTCAAAGTTTATACATTAATATATTTAATATAATTGTTCATCTCTCTATATATGAGGTAAAATATTAATTGCTTGGTAAATTTGTTTATAAATTTGTTTATAATTTGATATTAAAAGGGTTTATTAAAGTCTGAGCAGGGTTATAGCACAGTTTTCCTTAAGGGATTATACTGGAGGTTGTATACCAGTTGTTTCTCTTTACCTGGTGTTTATATGCCTTCTTTGATAGACCAATCTCTAACTAAACAAAGTAAATATTTGAATGGATTTGTGTTTTGTAAAAGGTCTACCTGGGAACTTAATGCACAGTGTGTACATGGGTAATGTTAACTCATTATATTATCTTAATCCATGCACAGCACTGAGTCAAAGAACTACCATCTTCATGACTTCAGCTGTACCTACTTACAAAAGGTCATCACAATTGGGCTTGCTGACAGTTATAGTCCTTCATTAAAGGGGAGATAAGGAGGTTCATTGGACCCTCACCTGAGTATTCAGCCATTCTTTCCAGGCAGCTATATGTAATTCTGCCCTAATTGCAAATGAGCTCCTAAATTTGAAAGGTACTATAATAGTAAAAGATTTATATATAAAAATTAACTGGAAATTCCCAGAATAGAAGGAATAATGAAATTCACTTTAAACAAACTTATTAAAGGTCTGAACAGGTTTATGGAGATATAGAGTTGTTAATTTTCAGTTCACTCCTTGCTTGTACTGCACACTGGGTTACATATTTGAATTAAATGGATGCAGACAAGAATTGGGTTACCTATGGCTACTGAAAGATGTCTTTTATATTTCTCCATATTCTGCAAATGTTACTTTTGGCAGTTTCTTTCATCCATAACAAGAGTGATTTGGCTCACAAAAAGCTAGGTCTACCTCCTTGAACCAGATGTATGCAATCTAGAATAAGCAGTTCTCATGAAGCATGGTCTGAATTCTGATTAGTTTACTTCCTGTTTGTAGGTATGTGATATGATGCCTCCCTTCCTTCTGAAAACTGTTAATCAGGGTATGGGAAACTGGAAAGGAAAGGAGACTGCTTCTGTTTATAATAGAACAGCATTCATTTGAGACTGACTTAAGAAATTCTTGTTTGAAGGTCCCTTTCCTGGAATTGTGCCTAGTTAACCTGTGATGGTAAGTCTCTTCCAGTGAATGTTTGAGAACATTTGGGTTTTGTTCAAGCCTTATCTATATATTAAATAGTAATTAGAGTTTCCAAGCTGGTATAACTGACCTTCTTGGATGGTTGGTTAGTAACCATACTTAAAAGCTCATACTAATCTGGTCAAAGGGGCTTAAGGGTTAGTTTTGTTTCTTGCCCTGAAATGTAGACAATGTCCCAGAGGACTATGGGAATCTCTTGATATGGCCTATAGCTGTGATGAGTCAACTGTCCTCTTATTCAGGGAGGTCATGAAGACCCCACCAGAGGGACTCAAATCAGTGTCCAGTCTGCAAAGGGGAGGGTCAACACAGACAAAACATTTCCTCCATGCTTCCAAGTGAAGCCCTGGTCAAGCAGGACTTCTTTACATCTTCACGTAGATGGAACTAGTAAAAGAAAAGGCCTAAGGAGCCAGAGCCTCCTTCCAAGCCCATGTGACCTATGAGGACCAGATCCTTACCTGACCTTAAAGTGAAAGTAAACTGTTTTATTTGGGCAAACTGTGTGGTCTTAAACACCCAAAAGGAAAGTATAACCAAAAATTAAAGTGATCAGTATATTTCTTTAGGAGTCCAAAAGATTGGTTTTCCTGGACATTAGATCTAAGTCCAGGTAAAATACTTAGACAATTATTTATCAGTAGTGATTTTGTTCTTAACAAGAAAACGCTGCTCAAGTGTAAGAATTCAAATCTTGGTCTCCAATACTGTAGTGCCCACCTGCAGCTACTATTGTTTTAAAATGATGGCTAAATTTATTTTCACTCCCTGTCTAGAAGACTAATTCTAGCCACTCCAACAGCTATCAAAGTTCCTGAAAACAAATCCTGAGTTCATCCCTCTTGAATCCAGACTTGGTGGCCAAAAGAAAAATGAGAAGAAACTCAATAGATGAATGCTTTGGAAGCCTTCATCAAGAAATTCCAATGGACTTTAATTTGGACATTTGAAATTTGCCCTGTTCTGATTTTTTCTGGTTCCTTGTCTAGAGCTTGTAATGTTAAGTATTCTTGACTTTACTTCTCCTTCATATATCCCAGGCATTGATCAATTACTTTCCTTACAGTTAAAAATTATGCAATTTGAGAGTCTTAGATAGACCCACTAAAGGGGTACCCCAAATTGCCACACCCTGCATCCCTGTTCTACATGAACGTTCTACCAGAACCGTCTATGTCCCAATTCCCCATGAACAAATTGGGTTAACTTTTCAAAGTAATAAAAATAAAAGATGAAAATAAGATAGTTTTAAAGACAAGACTCCAGAAGAAAAATGACCACTTTCTTTCTCAACTGAAAGCTGGAAAATTCCTTAGGTGTGCCAGTGGGCTTATTGCTAAGACTGAAGATTCCAGAACCATAAAAAGGAGGTATTTGTACTGTTTTCATGTAAATCAAAGCTGCAGAGCTAGAAAAATACAAGGCAGCTACTAGAGAAAATAAAGGTCTGAAAAGAGGGAAATGAGTCTTTCTTAAAAAATTACCTAGAAAACTTTGGGTCCCTGGCTCGCCTCACTGAAAGAACCAGTAGTGATGGTTCTATTTGCTTTCCTGTTAAAATCTTGAATAATAGAACTCACTAAATTTATCAAATCAAGTAGTGGCCCACAAATGCCAGGAAATAGTCAAAAACATTTTAAAGTTCCTCTTAAATAATACATGGGATTATGTCAATAAAGAAGAGGGGATATTGTGGAGGTGGAAAGCTTTTGCAATGCTATGGTAATTAAGAACTTTGCAACAGGAAATCTCTTAAGAGACAGGCATGGGGGAGCTGAGCAGGAGTCTTCCATCCTGCCCCCTGTGGTTGCCCAAGATGAAAGTCTGTTTTCCAAAGTTTTCACATTCCTTTAACCTTTGTAGCCATATGTTACCTTGCTTAATTAGCATGTGTACTTTTACTTGTCACCTATGTGCTGTTTTGCCTTTTGCTTGCATTTCCCCACACATGAGTATAAAAGCTCCCCAAAACACGGACTCGAGGTCTGACTCCTTTGTTTGTGGTGTCAGGCCTGCCAGTGTCAAATTAAACTTAGTCTGCTCACTTGACTTCAGCTGTTCTCTGATTTTTTTCCACAACATAAGTCTGTATGCTTTCCTGAACTCTTCAGGAAAGCATAATTTCTCCTTTTCCTCTTCATGCCTTTTTTACTAAACATGCTTTCTTTAAGGCTTTGGGATGCCCCTAGCATCTAGTATGTCTTCACTTTTTCTCTAAATCTTGTTTCTCCCAGCCATGTGGCTGTGGGTCAGCCACATGCCTGACCTCCCATGCAGGCTCTGAACCTGCATGACTCCATGGCTTTGTTTCCTTCTTCCCATCACTCACCTCCCTCAGGACAGCTGCCAAGATTACCAGCTCTCCTGCCCTCAGGATTTTCTTTATGATTCTAATAAAATTGTAAAACTTCCCTTTGGGTCCTTTCTTAAATTCTTTTATGAATGAGACTAAGAACCCACTAGGGGACCCTCTTTTCTCCTGTTTCACCATGATGCTCAAACTTCATAATGAACCCTTAATTCCTTAGGTTGCTTTGTCGGTTATTTACTCACAGCAATAAGAAGAGTAATTGATACTGGCATGTGTTCCCTGTTTATTTACTTCTGCATTAGTATTTAGAAGTCTATACATAAAATTTGGAAAGAATCTTACCCATTTACTCTTGAACACTCTTTAGTGGTACAAATTTTTCTTCTTTCTTGGTTACTTTAAAAAATAGGCTCGTTTTAGCACTAGTATTCCTCTTAGTTATTACAATTTTTCTTTAGATTTTAGTTATTTAAAGCTTTTTAATTAGTTACCCAGATTTAGAAATTACAAGTTCTAGACAGGGAACTAGAAAAAAGTCAGAACAGGGCAACTTTCAAATGTGCATATGAGAGTCCATTGGAGTTTCTTGCCAAGGGCTTCCAAAAGCATCCCTCTATTGGGTTCTTCTTCATTTTTCTTTTGTCTTCCAAGGCTGGACTAGTTGGCTGGGAATAATGCCTGGATACTCAGGTGAGTGTCCAATGACCCTGTTTGGCACTCCTTTAATGAATGAGCACAACTGTCAACAAGCCCAGTTGTGACTATGTTTCGCTTGCGATCGGACTTAGCCAAAGTCGTGATGATGGTAGTTATTTCATGTAGAAGGGACTGCTGTATAGTATCATCTTATTAAAAGGACCTGGAATTTAAAAGGTCATTTTAATAAGAGAATAGCATTTTTAAAATGCTGACACAAGGATTGGATCATCAATGGAGTATGAAAGATAAAAAATCATAGGGAATTCAATATGTTCAGATACTTAATCTTAGGAACCACACACATACATCCCAAACGTGTTTGTAAGAATGTCATAAAGTTATCAATTTAGTGGAAAGTCCTATATTTCTAAATAGTCATTAATATTTTACAATACAGAAAGTCTGTGTTCTAGTTTGTTCTTTTTTTTTTTTGCTGTGACAAAATACTCTGACCTGTACCAACTTGGGGAGGAAAGGGTTTATTCAGCTTACATCTCCCAGGTCACAGTTCATCAGGGAGCCCAAGAGGAACTCAGGGCAGGAACTTGGAAGCAGAAGCTGGAGCACAGGCATTGGACGAAGCTGCTTACTGGCTTGTTTCCCTGGCTGCTGCTCAGCTTGCTCTCTTATCCAACACAGGCCCACCTGCCCAGGTTTGGCACTACCCACAGTCTGTTGGGCCATCCCACATCACTAAACAATCAAGAAGATGACCCACAGACATGGCCACAGGCCAGTCCAATGGAGGCAATTCCCCAATTTCCCAATTCCCTCAACCCAGGTGTGTCAAGTTGACACTAAAGTTATCCAGCACAATTGACCCCTTGTCAACTTGACACACAAATATATCACTATTAAGCCATAACCTTTCCAATTCTTGTCCCCAGGACACCATATTAACATTAATATCACAACATAAGACAGTACAACCTTAAAAACCCCACAGTCCTTAAAAAAATCCAAACACTTAAAAGTCCATAGTCTCTTTTAGAAGTCTCCTAACTGTGGGTGGGCTTCTGTAAAATCCAAAACAAGTATCACCTTATTTCAAAGGGAAGAATTGGGCACACCTAAGCAAAACCGAATTCCAGTAAGTAGCTCGAGGCTGGATATCTGGGATTCACTCACAATCTTCTGGGCTCCAATGGGCACTAGCAGCTCCACTTCTCTGACTCTGCCATCCACAGCACACAGCTCATCTTACAGACCCAGGCCAGCTCCATTCCATACCTACTGCTATTATTGGTGGTTTGTCCCACGGTACTGAAATCTCTGAAATGCTGGGGTCTCCACTGAAACTGAGGCTACACCTTTACCAATGGCCTCCTCTTGCCTCTTGATATGCAAAGCCTGAGTCTCTCAATGACCCCTTCAATCTTGGGGTCTTCACTGCTACTGAAACTACACTTTCACCTATGGCTTTTCTGGCCTCTCAGTGTGCCAAGCCTCAGCTGCTCTCTGTGACCCCTTAATGCTTTCAACAGCAGAATTGTGCAGGAGCCTCTTACATATTACCAAGTCCTGCTTCTAGCTTGAGATGGAGGTTTGGGTCCCCTCTGTGTGCTGGCCCTGAGGAAACACCTCCCAGAAGATTTCACCTCAGTGATGCTGGTCTCTTACTTACAGCTGATTTTTCAGCCCCAGCTAACCAGCATCAATTTTCCCAGTAAAACGAAGGATTTGTTTCAGGTTCTGGTCTCTTCCTAATCACAGCTGATTCTTCAGCCCCAGCTGACCAAAACCCACAGATTCTCAATCCAAAACCTCACACTAACAATGTAGCTAGTCTCTGCTTCCCTTTGAAGTTTCATAATACCGGCTTCCATCCTCTACAACTCTTTCAGCATAACTGTTCGAAGCTCCACAGAAACAAACTCTGAGCACACAACGGCTTTTCCATCCCAAAGTTCCAAACACTTCCACAGTCCTCCCAGAACAACTAGGTCAGGTCTATCACAGTAGTACTCCACTCTCTGGTACCAATTTCTGTTCTAGTTTGTTCTTCATTGCTGTGGCAAAATACTCTGACCAATATCAACTTGGGGAGGAAAGGCTTTATTCAGCTTACATCTCCCAGTCAAGGAGCCCAAAGCAGGAACTCAGGACAGGAACCTGAAGGTAGGAGCTGAAGCACAGGCTATGGAGGAACACTACTTACTGGCTTGCTCCCCTGGCCCCTGCTCAGCCTGCTTTCTTATGCAACACAGGCTCACCTGCCCAGGGGTGACACTACCCACAGTGGGCTGGGCCCTCCCACATCACTCAACAATCAAGAAAATGACCCACAGACATGGCCACAGGCCAGTCCAAGGGAGGCAATTCTCCAATTGAGGCTCCCTCAACCCAGGTGTGTCAAGTTGACACCAAAGCTATCCAGCACAGTCTCATAAACTAAATAGCATACTTAGTTTGTCTTCTGCCCTCAAGGTTACTGTGGCATAGATGTTCAACAAGAAATGTCCTGAGGGAGGCAGATTCACTTTTTATGACAACAGTAATATGTCTAAGTACCCCTACTCTATTTCTACATTTGTGAGGTCTTTGTAAATGTTCTCATTCATTTCTTAAAAACAATTTCTATTTTGCATTATGAAGAATTTCAGAAAGATATTAAGTTTACAAATAATAAGCTCTGCAAGTTTCTGAAAAAAAACTGCATATTTGAAAAATGTAGACTAAACATGTGAGATTATGCAGAGTTTAGGTATAAAACCAACTTGATCCCTATCCCTACTTCTATGCTGATACCAATGTTTCCTTAATGTTTCCTAATCTTAGAGGCACTGAAAAGAGAACCTGGTCTTATTTTATACCCTAGTATTTTTCATGAGGAATACTATAATAGACTAATATTGATTAATTATAAATTACATGTTTATTTATTTTAAAGTATTTTATTTTTTATGTGTATGAATGTATGGCTTGCATCTATGTAAACACACCCATGTTGCACAAAGCCTGTGAAGACCAGAAGAGGGTGTTGGATCCTCTAGAATTGGTGTTACAGATGGTTGTTAGCCTCCATGTGGGTGCTGGGAACTGAACCCTGGTCCTCTGCAGGAACAACTAGTCCTCTTAACTGCTGATCCATATCTCAAGCCTCTACATATTGTATTTATGATGGCCACATTAGTGTTTGCTTAAGTTGGCCACAGATGTACAAATAATTGTCAATGTTGACTAAGTCTAAATCCATATTCAAAAGTCTCTTGTTTTTTTTCTATGTTATTAAGACTTCCCCATCAATTTCTCAGCATAAAACCTACAACATTTGTCTTAGTTTACTTTTTGTTTCTGTGATAAAACACTGACCAAAACTAACTTGGATTGGAAACAGTTTATTTTATCTTTCAAGTTACAATCCATCATCAATGGAAACCAAAGTAGGAACTCAGGCAGGAAATTAAGCAGAGGCCAAGGAAGAATGCTGCTTCCTGGCTTGCTTCCAGACTCATATTCAGATTCCTTTGTTATGCATTTCAGGCCCATCTGCCTAGGTATGGTATCACAGAGAGTAGATTGGGTCATCCTACATTAATTATCAAACAAGAGAAATATCCACAGGCCAATCTGATTGGGACATTATCTCACATGAGACCCCTCCTCCTCCTTCAAGTTGACAACCAAGATTATCCATCACAGCATCAAAATATTTCTTAACATCATGGAAAACAGTCACAGAAGCACATAGATTGATGTCTATTGCTTTCATGTAATAAATTCAGCACTTGATGTGTGACAGGTTTTTTTTTTTCTGTTCACAAATAACAAATTGGTAATATTAGCCAATATTTATGCTGAATAACGGTGTAATTTAGAAGTCTGGAAAAATTCAGTATTTTTCTTGGGATTCAAGATCAACATAGTATGGATTAACATCTGGTTTGTTTTTAACAGTAAATTGTAGATTAAGAAAAAGATTATGAATTAAAATACACTTATTATCTACACTTATACAGAAACACACAAAACACTTATACATATAAGACATCTAATGATTTTCTGTGGTTTGAAAACTAGGCTATTAATCAATTCATTGGACATAAGAGTTAGGAGAAAACTTAAACATTACATCATCTGAGTCTGTCTCTTTACTGCCAAGGTCACAGAGTGAAACCAATTCAATTTGTCTTCCAAGTCCAGCTGCCTTTTTACTAAAACCCTCTGTCCCTCCTATCTGGGAAAATAAGAAACAATATAATAGAAGTCATTTCTAAAATCCCAAGATCATTTAAGGGATAATGCTTTCTCTTTCTTCCATGTTCCAGAGGCTTTGTATTCTTTTGATCCCAAACATATTAAGGGTTCAGCTAACAGCTGTCTCCAGAACTGAATCATACATTAACATTCCTCTATTTAGTGTATGAAAAGCCTAGAATGAAGATGTTGACAAAAATATACTTGATGAGCATGGTGCTTTTGGTTTAATAATTTTATTATTTGAAAATACACTTCCATAAAACTTAGGATACATTTTCAAAAGATGTTTACATTCTTTCTATTCCTAGAATTTGCTCACTGTACAGTGAAGGACAACAATGAGGATGAAGCTCAGGCTCTCACAACCACCAGCGGTATAATACATAGAATAGAGACACAAATCCACAAAACTTTAAAATTCTCAAAAAGTATTTTGAAGTGAAGAAATTTCTTTAAAATTAGGAAAATGGGCCAGGCATGATGGCACACACCTTTAGTCCTACCACTCTGGAGGCAGAGGCAGGTTAGATGGAGGCCAGCCTGGTCTACATACTGAGTGCCAGGCCAGCTGGAGCTTCAGGGAGACCCTGTCTTAAAAGACATAAAACCAAACAAAACACCAAAACAATTAGAAAAATGTTGTTTTTGTCATTCAGTTTTTTATTCAACTTCCATTCCTACACCAGTTTAATTAGTACAGTCTAATGCCTTCTCAGTAGCTGACACCTTCCTGGACAACTTCTATAAGCTCAAATAACTGAAATATTTCTGGTTGTGGGTTGTTAGTCTTTGTCAGTGAAATTGACAGTCTCTATCATTTGAGCAAGGCCTATATGAATCTACAAATAAAACCTATATGTTCTTCCATTAATTTCATCTCTTCAAAGGCTTATTCCATTTAGTATAGGCAGGGAGTAGAGTAGGACTTAGAAATATTGTTGGGAACTGGGAGATAAACCATTAGGTAGTTTCAGTGGCCAACCTTTCTGGGTTCAAATTGTGACCTTCAATTTAACAGCTTATGATTCTGTTCAAACTATTTATGTCTTCACTATTGTGTGTATGAAGTCTAAGGCAATATTGTTGAGTGAATTTATCTGAAAAGAACTAGAGAAAAATTTGGCATGTTTCACATTACTGATCATGCAAATTGCTTTATGAAAGTAGAAATGCAATTCCAGGTAAAATTTAGTACGGCACAATACCATTCTGGCTAGACAGAAAAGATCAGGTAACTCAGTATAAAATGGAAAGGTTAGTTGACTATTAGACTCAGCTGATGAAACCCTACAAAGAGCTTTATGGTAGTAAATTATATAAAAAAAAAATCTTAGACCCATTATGCTTTTAGTGGCAGGGAAATTATGTGTCAGAAGGAGGGATTTTATACAAAGAAACTATGTATAAATACTACTCTAGTAGCTTAAGAATTACTGATATTTTATATTATAATAATTAAATTATAATCAGAAAACAGGGGTAGTTTTTGAGCCACAGAACATAATAAAACTTTTATTATATAAAGCTATTGAAACTACTCAATTACTTTTTAGGATATGGAATAGTGGGAGTGAGGCAGGTCTTGTGAAGATCAGAGGAAGTTGTTTGAGCTTACTTGGTTATCATCCACTAAGACTTTAAGAAATTCACTGTCTTGGACCTCAGCAAATAGGACAGACTCACTGTCTGATGAGCCCTAGTGATCTACTTATCTCCACCTCTCCAATAAGGGGATTAGGAGTTTTCCCAACTATCAAACTCAAGTTGCCAGATTTAGCAGCAGGTCCATTTACCTGCTGAGCTACCTTGCTATTCACTGGGTTTTTTACATGGGTTCTGGGGATTATATTCAGGTTGTAATGTTTTGCAAGGCAGGCACATTACCAATTTTAACTGTCTCTTCAGCCTAATGGAGATGCAATATTTTTATGTTTGATTATAGAAGAAGAAAAGTATGGTTTGCATGCTGCTGGAGTATTCTCTAATACTATGGTATCTTTCTGAAGTAGATTCTAATTGTCCACTCAGTTTTATTTGATTTCATAGCCTATTATATCAAAAATTTTTGGTTATTCATTTCTATATAAAGCTGTATAAATTATTGGTTGGATTAATTATTATTTTCTGATAAGAATGAAGAGACAGTCATTGGCGACTCATCATTCTAATCAGTCATATCAGGATTCAAAGAAGCAGGGGAGAGTGCCATCCTGTTATAATTGATGTAGATGATAGTGTCCCATCGCTTGTGACATTTTTTCTCTGCTATGAATGTTCAGGGTAAGATGGCCATAACACAGTATGAATATACATGTATGGATCTTTAGGAAAGGTGAAGGAAAGGAATAGAAATTATTAAAGATACAATCAGAGAAAGGACAGAAAATGTAAGAAAAAATAAAGAGGCCCTAATCAGTGAAAACCGTATCAGTATAGCTTTACAGGGAGCAAGAACTCCAAAGCCTTAATTGGAATGGAGAGTGGTATAGGTACATAAGAATGCAAATGTGTTACCTGGGAGGTTTTGTAACTAAAAGAATATTTAGGATTTACAAGAGAAGAAGGGGCTAGATTTACTCTGAAATGTCAGAGTAAATGAGATGCACTGAACTGAACAAAGAAAATAAAGAGTAACTATTCAGTCATTGCAGAGGAGAAATGAAGAGGATAAGTTTGTCAGTTAGTAATTTTAGTAGAGATGTTTGTCCCTTTTGGTTGGTCGTTGTCAGTGTGTATGAAAGTTAATAGAATAACTTCACCTTCAAAGAACCTTCCGTAAAGCTGAACAATTAATTTGATTTTCAGTGATGTGGAGAGGTTGAAATATTTCAAGACTAGAGCCAAATTTTTACTCCCCTTCAGAGCTGTTTATTACCCACCATTTATTGACCTGACAGGTTTGAAACTATTAGATAAACAATTTGAAATGTAAAAATGAATTCCTCACTTCCACCAACCAAAAGGATAGAGTGCTGTCAGATATCATCAGGACTTAAAACTGTGATTTTCCCACTTTGCCATAATCTGGCTACCTGATGTTTCCATATATATATATACGTTTATATTTAAGTTTTACAAAAATTTTACTGAGAATTTCATATATGTATATAAGGTGTTTTGATCAAATCCATGCCCACTCCCTCCCCTCCAACATTCCCCCCTCTGAAGAGGTAACCCTAAAAGCTTTTAAGGGTTAGATATAAGCTCACAAATACTTTTGACACTTTTGGCCTTTGGAACAGAGTATGTTGCTAAGAGGTCCAAGGACATTTTGACTTTTAGCCAAAAAACTGGCTACATTTCTTTGGGGTCTTTTTACCCTAACTGCCTAGCCAATTACTACCTCTTATTTTTATCACACCATTCTCTGAAGGGGTTACCCAAATTGCAAATAGGGAATAGGGATGCCGACCCCTCTGACATCTTCCATGCTGAAGAGTAATGCAGGGTGAGGCAATTGGAGTACCCCTTCAGTGGGTCTATATAAATGACTTCCAAATTATACAATTCTTATCTCTGAGGGGAGAAGAAAGTCCTTGAGTCATGAATAGAAGATGTGAAGGAGAAGTAAAGGCAAGAGTAATTAACATTACAAGTTCTAGAAAGGGAACTAGAAAAAAGTCAGAACAGGGCAATTTTCAAATGTTCATATGAGAGTCCATTGGAGTCTTGACAAGGGCTTCCAAAAGCATCCCTCTGTTGAGTTCTTCCTTGTTCTTCTTTTGTCTTCCAAGGCTGGACTATTTGGCTGGGAAGAGTGGCTGGATACCAGGTGAGGGTCCAGTGACCCTGCTTGGCTCATTTAATGAATGAGCACAACTGTCAACAAGTCCAAATATGACTATGTTTAGCGATCAGGCTCAGCCGAAGTCATGATGATGGTATTTATTTCATGCAGAAGAGACTGCTGTATAGCATCATCTCAATAAAAGGACCTGGAATTTAAAAGGATTTGGTGCTAGGAGGCGCATATGTGGGAGAACGTACATTGTCTGTTTTTCTGAGTAGTGTTACTTCACTTAGTATGACAGTTTCTAGATCCATCCTTTTACCTGCAAATTTCATTATTTCATCTTTCTCTACTCCTGAATAGAACTACATTGCGTAAATATACCACATTTTTTTTTAACCACGCATCAGTTTAGGGGCACTTAAGTTGTTTCCATCTGTTAGCTATTGTGAAAAGAGCAGCAACAAACCTGGTTGTTCAAGTGTCTCTACAATAGGATGAGTCCTTTGGGTATATGCCAAGGAGTGTATAACTCTTAAAAAAACAAAAATGAACCTACCATATGACCCAGTTATACCACTAATATATTTTAAAAGCATATTCATTTATGGTTTTTGTTGCTTTTTGTTATTCTAATAAAAAATGCATGTTACTCTACAGTTTCATGAAACTGTTACCACATTGGAACATGAGATTTGGGGTAACCTGAATTTATGTTCTCACATCATGGTCTGTCATTTGGTTATAGAAGAAACTATTGCTTATCTTTTTTGAGATAAGAAATTTCTTTCTTTATCTGGGGGAGGAAGTATAGACGTTAATGAAACAGATACACCCACAGCCAATTTAGAGAGCTGGTAGAGAAGTGCCCATAAAATTTTGGGCAATAAATTATCAAAAGCATAGGCAACTCAGATAGTACAATAGACTGCTGAGTAGGATGCCAAAGTAGGTAAATTTCTTTACTAATTTGTTTTCCCCTGCTGTGATGAAACATTCATCCAAACCAAATTGCGTAGGAAATGGTTTATAGCATGTTACATTTCAAAGGGACAGACCATCTTTTCGGGGAGTCATGCAGGAATTAAAACAGGAATCTGGAGATAGGAACTGAGGCAGAAACAATGAAGGAACACTGCTTACTGGCTTGCATGGGCCAATGGAGCATGGAATGCTGTTTACTGTCTTCTTACCCTGGCCTGTGCTCAGCCTGCTTTCTTATACAGCCTAGTATCACCTGCACAAGGAATGACACCATCAACAGTAGGCTGAACCTTCCCACACCACTCAACAATCAAGAAAATGCCTCATAGACAAGCCAATGGACCAATCTCTAATTAAGATTCTCTCTTCCCAGGTGTGTCAAATTGACAACTGAGGCCAACAATGATAAATTGTTATCTCTGTATCTAAAAACTTCGTACATAAAATAATAGTAATTTCACAGGTCAAATTCTTGAAATAATTTCTAGTAAAAATGGCTCTAAGAAGTAAAATCTAATGGCTAATTGTTCATTTAAAAAATAAAAGTACTTTGAGTCATTTTATGCCCAGCTACAGATGAACAGGAAACACTGGGAGTCTGTTAAGCTAGTATCCCTACCAAACTACAAGTTTAGAGTAAAAAAATATTTAGACTTGTTTGCCTAAAATCTTGCAGATGTGACAAGATCATGCTCCAGATAAGCTTTAAAGTAAACAGAATGTGAATTGAAGAGAGGAACCCAGAAAGGATTTGTTAAGAAAATGGCAAAGTATAGAGGTAAGATTAAAGCCTGAATGACATGTAAGATTATAGCCTTCTGATTAAGCCAGAAAGGAAAGAGAAGAAGAGGCTTGTTAGTTTTTCAAAGCTTGTTCTCTTCATTCAATCAGCATGTAAGCCATTCTGGGATGATGCCTCACTTTCACTACTTTTAAGTCTCTGGTAGTTTTATGACAAGAGGGTCCATATTTCTCACAATGGCTTTGGCTTCTTTGGCTCATTGTCTCTTTCTCTTACTTCCTATCTCTGACTCTTAAACAACATTGTCTTTCTTTGACTTTCCCTGTTGTTATCGGAGGGGAGGGCCCCCCAGTTTCCACTGGTCTCAACCCCAAAAGAAGTTTTATTTCATATACGCTGAAACACACACACATACACACACACACACACACACACACACACACACACACACACATGTTCTTGCATGGTATATTTCTGTCAATGACAGACTGAATTCTAAGTAAAATTTGATTCTGAGAACACAACTCACAAAGAAAAATCTTTATACTAATTGATGTTAGAGGGGAGGGCTTTCTGGGTTTAGACGGTGTTAGAGAGGTCTCTTCAGCTTAAATTAGGGAAGGTATTAAACAGGATATGGAAAAATAATTTAGGAAATTAATTATCTTTCCCCACATTGCCTGGAGCTACTACATTCCATGAGTTTAAAAGTTTAGGGAAGTTGCAATAGGAGCAATCTCTGAGACCTAAAAAAATATTTGGTTTGTGTACATGTCTGGATATGCATTTGAATATGTGTGTGTGTGTGTGTGTGTGTGTCTGTGTGTGAAATCTGTAGGACAGCCTCCTTGTCCTTTCTTAGTGACCTTCCACCCTGATTTTGGAGACAGGGTCACTCACTGGTCTAAAATTATTAAGTAGGTTAGGATATTTGGACATTGAATCCAAGGGTTCTTCCCATCTCCAACTCTTCAGTGCTGGGATTACAAATATGAAACATCATGCCTGGCTTTTTCATTGAAATTGATCCCAGGTTCCTATATGTTCAAGACAAGAACTTTACCAACTTTATCTCCTCAGCATCTGCTACTGTTTTTAACATTAAAATCCAGATTTCTCCTCTCCCTTAATTTTTAGATAGGGTCTTTGTAGGCCAGGATGGCTTTGAGCTCTCCATATAGCTGAGGTAGATTTTAACACCTGATCCTCTTGGCTTAAACTCTCAAGGAGTAGAGACTGTGCCAATGTGCCATGACTCCAAAGTGATTTTTTTTAGGTCACTAGTCACACATTAGCAAAACTGTGATTGTGTATGAATCCACTTTCTTCATAATCATCTTTAGTTTCCATCTGCTATGTCCCTACTGATGATTTTTAAAAAATAATTTAAGATCGTTCTTTGAGATTTCAATACAAGGTATTTTGATCATATTCACCTCCTCCCCCACCATCTTTCAGATAAACCCACCCCTACCTTCCTATCCCCTCCCCCCAACTTTGTGTATCTTTTTTACATTTTTGGTGGTCCAATTTTTGTTGCCCAAATACTCTTGGGTGTGGGACAATCCCCTAATATGGTGGTAGGTGATCAACTTATCAGCGGTCACATCCTTATAGAAAACTGACTCTCCCTCTCCCAGCAGTCATCAATTGCCAATGACTCCTCAGCTAGGGATACGACTTCACTCCTACCTCCTTCAGCCATTCTGAGATTTTTGTCTGGTTTGACCTTAGGCAAGTCTTGTGTGTGCTGTCACAATCTCTATGGGTTTATATGCGCAGTTGCACTATTGTATCTGGAAAACACTGTGTTCTTGTATTCACCATTTCTGGATTTTGAAATCTTTGTGACCCCTTTTTCTTGATTCTACTAGTATTAAGGAATTGGAAATATTATAATTTACCGCCGTTAAGATTTAAAATAGTTGTCAGGACTTTGTTGCAACTTGTTATGAGAACGTTATTTAGTTCTGAAAAATCTTAGGTATTTTATAGATTTCCATTACTCACCTATCCACACCTCCCCTTATTGCCCCTGCCAAATTCAATGTATTCTATTACATATACAGTCTATTATATATGCTCTATTATATATTGTGCACTCTATTTTATATATAACATATATAGAATATATATATATATATAATTGCCTATAGAGTCTAATTTGTGTCCCCATGTTCCCAAATGTCCTTCAGTGTGGGTCTAGCCACTGGAGCCTGGTAACTTACCAAGAATCCCATACTTGAAAGAACCTCTCTGTCCCTCCCAGCAACCATCTGTTGAAACAAGTTCCTTAGTTGAAATTGGAGCTTCTTACTCACCTCATCCTCTTCTTCATGAGTGGGCTAGGATTTTTTTCAGGTTTGAGTTTTCATGGGACTTATGCATGCTATCACCACTGCTGTGACTTCATATGAATAAGTGAAAACTCCAGTTCCTTTGATTATCCACCACTTATGGTTCCTACAGTCTTTCCACACCCTGTTCTACAGTGAGCCCTGAGCCTTGTGAGGCAGAACTTTGATATAGTTGTCCTGTTCAGTGATACTCACTCTGCAGCCTCTTATTCTCTGCATGTTGGCTATTTGTGGGTTCCTGTGTAGTTCTTCATATTTCACTCTACAACGAGATTTTTTTGTTGTTGTTTTAAAATAAGGTGATCTGAGTCATACCTCTTGGTCCTGAGTAGAGCCATGACATTCTAAACTACCATAAACTGCCCTTTATTAAACTGTCTGTTCCAACAACTTAAGTGTGGTAGCCTGGAGCCATGTTCAGAAGACGGGACAAATAACAATCCTCATAGTAAGATATTTACCCTTCTATACCAGAGGCCTACTCTCTGTAATGCAGTTGCTTAGACTCTGATTGTTATTTCTGCTTACTTCTTGAAATCTGTGAAACCCTCCGCCATGGCCCCCTGCCCTGGACTCCTGAGACCCCTTCCCCTCTTTAGAAATAACGGCTCTCTCTCACTTCTGTAAACCGCTTGATTGCTAGGCTGAGAGGACAAACTGCACTGACCCCATTTTGACTAGTTGTTTCAGGCAAGCCTGGACCTGTCCAGGCATGTCATAATCTCTACCTACTACCCCCACCCCAGGAGGCTATATATCAAGAAAGCCCAGGCATATAGCAGCCTTATAAGGTAAGAACAGAGACTTCTGGCCTCACAGATAACAGTCAGCACATTCCATCTTTCTGAGGGTAGCACCCACCAATAAGAAACCCTCAGGACTGCATCCCTTGTAACCAATCAATTCAAAAGTGTGTTGGTGTGCCGGATCCTCAGACCAATCAAGATGCGACTCTGTTATTCCCCTCCTCCCTTGGTCTAAAACCTATAAAAGGCTTCCTCCCCCTGCAATTGAGGCTCTCAGCACAGATCCATTGCGTTGGTGAGGTCTGAGAGCCCGAGCTTAAGCCCAAATAAAGAATCTTTGTTCTTACATGCCCTCTGGATTCTGTGGTTATTCTTGGGGGTCCATTCTCTAGGCACAACAAATCCAACTCAGAAACAGCTTTTTTTTTTCTTTTACTTCCATTTCTTTGTTTCAGATACTTGCCAAAATACTAAGCTTGTTTTCCCTGAAGCTGTGTGTGTTCTCTCTCACCATCTCTATAGACATCCTCCTTCCACCCCCACATATATGCTTGAAAACAGTCATTGCTGAGTCTGCTTTCTTGACCTCTACGTCCTTGTATAATTTTCTCTCTTCCTATTATTCAACAGCCTTCTCCTGGTAGCGGCCAAGCTCCCTAGATTTCCTGTTTTTATTTTTTTGTTTTTTAAATTATTTGTTTGGAGTTCTTCTCTTTTGGTTTTCTTTTTTCATATTCCAATAAATATTTCTTTGTTTCCCTCCGAATCCATTTTAGAATTATTTTTTTCTATGAGACAAAGAACCTGGGAAAAGAACCCTATGTTCCCAGTTAATAATTTTATAAGAGATCTTGTGCGTGTGTATAGTTCCATGGTAGAGTGCTTCTCCACTATGTGAAAGTCCTGGACTATATATATCAGGGTAAAGGCAGGGTCTGTAAATCTTTTTTTTCATCAGTTTTTCTTTTAGCTTCTCCTACTCCTGCAAAAAGAAAATGTACATCTAAATGTAATAAGATGCCAGATTTCTGCAGGTCCTTCTCTATCAAAGTCAAAGGCAGTCAGAGCTGACATGTTTCAGTGATCAGCATGGTAGCTGAGCTTGTGTATGTGGATCCTGACTGACCCTGGATATTTCCATTTTTCTGTAAACTTCCCTACTATATTTGCTTCTACTGCCAACAAAAAAATTGATGAAAATAGCCTTTTGAAAATTACCTACACAGGTCCAATGTCTGCTTAAACTTAAAACCCCCTAATAATAATTAGTAACAAATTAACATGTGTAGAGATACAGGCACACATAAACAATGTAATATATACTAATATTTTTGATTTGCTAATTTATCCATGAATGACACATCTTTTTGTATCTCTGTCTCAAATTGCTTTCACTGAAGTGATATATTATTTTCTTATCACAAAATTTACTTTAGTTGATTGTTGTCAAAGCATTGTTCATTTCATTCCAAATTTAGTTTTTCCCAAATTTACTGTGGGAGTTTGAATGAGAATGTCCCCCATAGGCACCAAGTATGTAGAGTCTTGGCTCCAGTGGATGACATTGTTTGTAGCAGTTTAGGAGGAGCAACCCTGCTGGAGGAGGCATGTCGCTGGGAGTGGACTTCAAAAGTTTCACAGCCTTGACCCGTTTCAGCTTCTCACTCTGCTTCCTGTACCTGCTTGAAGATGTGAGTTCATAGTGTTCTGCCTGGCTGCCTCCTGCCATGCCTTTGCTGCCATGATGGACTCATATCTTTCTGAAGCTATAAGTCCAAAACACTCTTTCATCTATAAGCTGCCTTGGCTATGGTGTTTTATCACAGCAATAGAATAGGAACTAATACACTTGCTCACATGTTTAAATGGAAATCATGTTTGTTGCTCAAGTTTGGAGACATATTTAATTTTTCTTTTTCATCATATGTATAATCAACTTACTATCAAAATCTTTTCTCAAAATAAATGTGTATACAACTGTATCAAACACCTCAATATATGGAAATTCAACTACTCTTCATTAACTTTTCAAACCAATGTTGGATGAACACAGTATTGATGCCCATGAGAATTATTGACATATTAGTTACTACAAGTCCCCTTAAGTTTTCCTCCACAGAACAACCAAAATGGGCTTATGTCTTAAAGTCTTTCAATAGTTCTTCACTTTAGCTATACTATAAAGCAAAGTCTTTATAAACATAAAGATGTAAGAACATACCTGATTCATATCATTCGTGTCTTTAAGTTCACCTCTTGTCATGCTACTCTCTTATCTAGCTTCCTATGTTTTATAAAGCACATGTGCAAGGCCCTTGTGTTTGTTTGCCCTTCTGATTAAACTGCCTTACTTTAGGTGATATGGGATGTGTACCTTCATTTTTTAAATCTCAAAACATTAGATAGAATAACATGCTCATAGTCCCTGGAACTCATTGCTATTACTCTCAATGTTGTTGTTAGGCTTCGTTTTCTTTATCATGGCATTAGCAATGTGTTTTTATACATCCCTTATTCCAGGTATGAATGACAGCTCTAGAATAGGTGCTCTCCTCCCAAATGGAGCATAGATAAAGGGATAATCCAGGTATTCCTCCTCCTCTTTCTATTTCCCATAAGAGGTATCTTCTTCAGAGCAAATGTGACAACATTTGGAATATGTTTATATAACATACCACACTGAATTTAATATTTTACTAGATTTTACCAGATGTGATTTTACTAAATTTAATACCAACTAATATTTAATAAAAACTAAATTTAATACCAACTAAGATTGGGATTAAAAAAAGTAAGAAGACATGATCATCAATCCTGTTTGTCAACTGGATTGTATTGATAATAGAGTCTAGGAGATTAATAAATTTAACCCTGGGTGTGCCTATGAGGACATTTCAAGAGAGGATAAAATGAAAGGGGAAGATCAGGCTTAAATGGGAGCAGTACCATCTTAAGGATGAGTCCTCAGGGGTAGTAAAGGATTGAAAAGGGAACTCATTCTAGCTCAAGATTTTCTCTACCTGTTTCCTGGTCACCAGTTCTGAGTTGTGTTCTGCCAGGCTGTCCTCACCAGGAGGCACCAAAACCTCTGAAATCATGAAAGCATGTACATCCTTCCTGACTTGCTGACTCTGTTATTTTTTCTGGCTAACACAAATGCCACCTAAATTTCCGTAGCAACTTCAGCATTTCCAAGAGCATATTTAGAAGAAGAAATTAGGGAATAGCCTCATTAATCATGTATAAAGAATTTTAATGAATTTTTTTTCATATATTACAGCATAACTATAGATCTAAGTAGCTAGGAAGTAGCTCCAATTACTCAGAACAAATTCTAGTAGTCTACTGTATGAATGGCTTTCTTGCTCCTGTATATGTATTTGCCCATTAATTCTTATAACTCTAAAAAGTTAATCCCACATTTGTGTCTAGTATTTCTACTGTTTTAATTTCACCAGTGTATTATCTAGTAAAAAAAATGTATGCACATTCACTTATTTTTTATACTTTGTATATTATAAAAATTACTTAATAATATGGCACAAGTTATTTCTGAATCATTAAATTACCATAAAACTTTGAAATTGCTGTATGTACATATATAAATATGAGATAAAATTTTTCTCTTTAGCATTAGTAAGACTAATTTAGCAAATAATAAACACAGTGATAATTAAAACTGACCTATAGAGAAGTTTAATTTAAGATGGATTAAAAGGAGAAGAGGAAAAGGAAGCACAAATAAAGACAGATGACTTCCTCAATGCCTGCATTCAGGACCTGAGCTGGGCTGCAGCTTCAGAGGAGCATGATTTGGGTCATTGACTAATTTCTTTTGTTTTTTTTTCTTTTTGGGTTGAGGGGGATTATTAGTTTTATATAACAGCATCTCACCCTGTGGCTGTGGCCTAGCCATGAGCCAAAATATATGGCTTCTGAATTAATTGCTCAAGAACAAATATATCTTAGATGAATGAGGCAGAAAATACCAATATGAAGTTCTCACAGTGAAAGTATAAGAAAAGCAGGGACCACCTTTCAGCTGCTAAGGATGAATCCAGAGATAAAAGATTTTAACCATAGTGTTGCAATTCATAAACTAACATACTGTAGCTATAGATCAGTTTTATGTGCATTTTTTCAATAACTAACTTCATATCATTTTAGAAGCAATCATATATTAAAAATACTTTAGTTTAAATTGGTTTATATTGTTCAATATATGGCAGTTATTTTGTCTATAGCATAACATTTACAGTGCATTTTAATATTAATGTATTTAAAATATCATAGATTATCATAGGGTATTACTGATTGGAGTAAGTATAATAATTCTGGCTTTTATATATGTTATATAGATAAGGAAATGTTGTAAATATAAGGAAATGAATTAAATGTTTAGAGCATCGTTAAATTTTTAAAAATATTTTATTATTTTTATTATATATGTATAAGTGTATTGCCTGCATCTGTGCAAGTGCATCCATGCCCATGCAATGCCCACAGAGTTCAGAAGATGTTGAATCTGCTGGAACTGGAGTTACAGACGGTTGTTATCCACCTTGTGAGTGCTAAGACTCAAAACTTGTCCTCCACAAGAGCAGTCAGTGCTCTTAACTGCTGAGTCATCCTTCCAGCCCCCATATTTTTTAAAAAAATTATAAGAAATCTTCTGAGGTTTGAACCTCTCTAACAGAACAAAAGCATTATATATTATCCCAAAGCATATATTATGATAATTTATGAATTAAAAATAATTTTAAATTAGTATTAAAGTTCTTTTGGTGCAGAGAATATTGAGGTTCCCTCTTGGAGTTCTTGATCAATCTCATTAATAAAATAATTTAAGAGTAGAAATTTCAGGACAATTTTATTAGACATAAAACAAACAAACAAAACAAAACAAAAACCTTCAGGTCAGGCATCCTGTAAATCTCAGAAGCCACCCACAGGAGAGTGGAAGAGAGAAGGAAAAATTAGGTGCCATGTCATTTTACCTGCTTGGGGATACCAGGTACATGATGAATTAGAATTCATATGGCCAGAAGTAGAGAGTTAGGGAAGGCTTAAGAAAGCCCAAAATATTGGGGAAGAAGCCCAAAGTGTAAGGGAAGGCATGTTTAGGAGAGACATAGAAAGAAGAATAATGTTTGTTAGAAAAGATGATCAACATAAAGTAGCATGTTTCTTGCCCCATGAGCTTCTGCATGAGGTCAAGGGTTTTGGGCAGGAAAAGTTCACCTCCCATTCCATTAGCATGACTGAGGTAATCTCCCCTTTCTAGGGGTGGTCTCTTGGCCATGTGATTGATTTAGTTCTGCTGGAACTTTACATTCACCCATAACAGAGAACTTATTCTCTTGACAAGGAGCTTTGTCTTAATGGGGACTTTCTTGCTACTATAACATTTTCTTGCATAGTTTATTTAACCTAAAGATTACTTCATAAACTTATGAGGATCATTTCTAAGATCAGTATTCAAAACAGTAACTACAAAAAAAATTGAATGCTTTAGTTGTGTGATAAGGATGCCTGAGATAAAATGGCAGTAAGTGGCCTCTGCTTCCTTTGAATACACAAGATATTAGACTTTTTGGGGTTTTATAATTTCAGATTTCTTCAAGTGCTTACTTTTCTGACCAGTTTAGCAAGAATTCTGAAGTCAGTTTAAGCCTTTAATAGTCATTAGCACATTATATTTTTTTCTGCTTCATCTGTCATGTTTATGTATTTGTAGTATCTATGAATGTGTGCATGCATGTTTACTTGACTGTGGGTATGTATGTATGCGAACAGAATGTATACACTTGAAAGTCTAAGGCTGGGGGTCAGTATCTTCCTTGATGATTCTCTACCTTATTCATTGATGCAGAGTATTTCAATGGAACCCAGAGTTAACACCTAGAACTAATATGGATGTCCATTCTGTTTGGATAATTTCTTTTCTTTGCCTTCTCAGTACTGAGATTACATGTTGGCAATAATTTATGCCCCACTTTTTTATGTGGCTTCTGTGGGTTTGATCCTCATGCCTGTGCAGGTACTTTGCCCACTGAATCATTTTCCTCACCTTATTAGCACATTATAAAGTAGGCTAATAATATGTTTAGATCTTAAGATTCAGTGGACTGAACCTAATTGGTGTGTAGCAAGCGTGACTTACATCAGAAATTTGTTACTGAGAATCCCAAAAGTCACATGTGGTGGCTCATGTGGTAATCCAAGTACTTGGGAGGTTGGTGCATGCAGAGGGCTGTGAACTCCGGGCTACCCTGGATTACAGGTGGTCGTCTATCTCAAAAATATAGGAAAGGCCTGGAAAGATATCTGAGTAGGTAAACTGCTTATAGCATAAGCATTGGAGAGTAAGTTTAGGTCCCCAGTATATGCACAAAAGCAGAATGTGATGTTATATACCTGCTACCCCAGTGCAGATTGATACAGATGGATACTAGGGTATTGGCTGTCAACCAATCTAGGTAAAAAATGACTCAGCCAGTTTCAGGTTCAGTGAAAGACCCTGTCTTAAAAAGTAAGTTGTAGACCCAACTGTGGAAGACAACTGTATGTGCTGACATGGACAAGTACACCCCCTACCACACACACATACTACACATAGTAAAGAAAGAAAAAATTCCTTCAAAACTCAGTTTTCGTTTTGTATGTTTGTAAGTTATCCATCCAAGTTTTGACTGTAAGAGTCTGCTAGACTAACATGATAAAATGTTTTATTTTACTTATTTATTTTTTCACCAAATATGTCTTTAGATCACAGACTGAGCAAGCAAGGAAGAAAGCGCCTGCTTAATTCAACAATTTAAATTTAAGTGAAATTTAATTGATAAAATAATGAAAACATTCTTTAAGAATCCAAATATAATGAAATCAAAATGAAATATAAGACTAAAGTTTCTTGTTAGTAAAGGGGAATATTGAGAAGGAATAAATGAACAACTGAGTTATGAAAAGGTAAGACAAATCTATACATTTGTATATTTAATGTTTGATAGACACTTTATGTATTACTATTTCTTTCCCACATTGATTTTTCATTTTATGTATAATTATGACCTGAAATTAATTATTGAAAGTAGTATCAAAAGCATAATAAAGAACAGGAGAGTGCCTCATTATGACCCCTGGAATATATATCATATGTAGACATTACCAAATCTATTAAGAATATCAAATCAATGTGTGTGTGTCCCTATTTCTATACTTAAGTAGGACATCTGGTATGGTATATATAAACAAATTTATTAGTGTTTAGAATTGATTTACTATCATAATGATATTTGAAAAGCTGTAGCTACTTAAATCATCACATTTGTTAAAAGTGTCTAGT
The DNA here is from genome assembly GCF_000622305.1 of Nannospalax galili. NCBI lineage: Eukaryota > Metazoa > Chordata > Mammalia > Rodentia > Spalacidae > Nannospalax > Nannospalax galili. The sequence goes on along the minus strand of NW_008352267.1, from coordinate 6,785,513 downwards.
GTATTTCCTTTTAACAAATGCTTTCTAAAAGCAAGAACAATTAATACAGCTTTGATACATGATGAAACATCATGAATCATTTCAACTAAATACATTATTTACGATGATGAATGATTGTCTCTCTTTCTCTTTCCCTTTTCTACACACACATACTCTGCGTGGGTTTCTTAAGTTTCACATCGAAGTAGCTTCTGTCTTTTGACTGACATCTTAGACTCACATAATTTAAGTTGTACCTTTTCTCAAGGGAAAAAATTTGGAAAATTACAAATTGTTCTTTTTACTTTTATTTATTATGTTATTTTACATGCATAAGTGTATTGCCTGAATGTGTGCAAGTGCACCCATGATGTGCATTGCCCACGGAGGACAGAAGAAGGCATCAAATCCTCTGGAACTTGAGCAACCTGCTGGACAGGTTTTAGCCACCATTTGGGTTCTGGGATTCAGACCTGGACTGTCTGCAAGAACAGCCAGTGCTCTTAACTTCCAAGCCATATTTTCAGCCTTGGAAATTTAGAAATTGTTTATAAATATTCCATAATGATAATCAAATTGCTTTGAATACACATTTCTGAATATTAGTGAAAAAGTATATGGGGATAAAAACAAGTCTAACCTGGATTTTAGTTAGAGTTAGTTTTGAAAAATAGCAAAATGATATTTTACCACTCTGGAACTACTTCATAAGAAAACTGACAAATGACTTCCACTGAGTCTATCTGTCAATAGGAAAACCTTAGAGAAGCTGAATCATCATAATACCAGCAAATTCAGTGACTGCTTATTCTATTTTTGCTAATATCCACATCTGGAAGGCATTTCTTTCATTTATTTCTGTTTTATAAATATGGGAGAAAAGTTTGAAACAGCTTCAAAATTAGTACACAAAACTGACAAATATTGAGATTTTGTTCAGGTATAGTTGCTAATTCATGCATTCTGATGTGATTGTCTTCTGTTTAATAAAATATTACAAGTTGTAAACTGTGCTGCTGTTTAGCTATAGCTTGAGCCTCTCTGTCATTACTTTTTTGTTGCCCGATTCATGCTTTTCCTTATTTCTTTTTTTTTTTTTTTGTTCTGACTTTTAAAATTCACTTTGGGGAGAGCGGTAATTAAACAGCTCAAGAACAGCACCTTCAGTGGTTTATGCTATCTTTAATGGTACTAGAATACTTAAAATATCATTTGCAATGAATCCTTCTTTCAAACTTGGAACATAAAAAACTGAACAGCAGTTCAGAGAATAGACTGACTTCTTTCAATGAACTAAAACACAATAGGAAATAACAGGACAATATCTCTATACATTGTCAAAATCTAAATGGGGAGGAGTGTTTAAGTAGAAATAGGACCCTTTGTTGTCACAGCCTCAATATGACAAGCTGCCTGCACTTTTAACATCTTGAAGTTCTGACATTTAACAACCTACATTCCATTTTTGTAATTTAGCTCTTGTGAAAGAACTATTGGCAGAAGGGAAAAAGAGTGAAGAACTCTGTTTATCTAAAGCAAAATGGTTGCTGGACACTAAGCGCACAATCTTCTAACATGCTATTCTGCCAAGGCACATCACTCTGTACACAGAAAGAATCATTTATAGGAAACATATAATCAAGACATCGGCCTTAACGACTCCTTGAGCTCAGGAACCTGTTTACTGGTTTTACAATGTTCATGGCAACTGCTCTCTTTTATTGTGTTTTCAGGAGGAAAAAATATCTCCCCGTGGATTTCAAATACTGAGTACTCAAAATACATCAACTTAATCAAAACATACTTAGGACACATCCTTTACTAGTGGTAATGGGCTTCTTGCACATTTGAAAAAGCTTAGAAATAAACACAAAACTGCTACTACTAAGTTGGTCAAAGCATCCTCAACTGATCTCTTACAGGTCTCTTCTCACCAATTCATCTCCTCTACTCTTGAAAGTACTAAGAATTGTTTAAAGGCCGAGAGCACTCCAGAGCCATTCATTTTAACTACAGAATGAAGTGGTAGCATGCCTAGTATGCTGGCTATTTTGTTTCTTCGGTATCCATTATATTACAAGAAAGGAACACATCCATGCATTCTGTAAATGTAAATTACATTTATTTTTAAAAGCAAACAAACATTCAAATATGAATTCATGATTGATCCCAGGCTTGAAAGCTTTTTTTAAAAAAGCAAAACTGTGACATCAACTCCAAATCAATCAAAGGACTTTAATGTAAAATCAAAACTCTGAAATATTAGAGGTTAAAATAGGGAAAATACTTCAAAATAGCAGCGTGGGCAATGACTGAGCAGGATTCCAGGGCCACAAAATATCATACCAAAGCTTGCAAATTCCACAGGCTCACATGTAGGAGCACTTGGTCCCCAGTTGATGTTGTTTGAAGAGGTTGTGGGAACTTTAGGAGGTGCAGCCTTACAGGAAGAAGTGAGCCACTGGGGATGGGGTTAAGATTTTATAGTCTGGCCACACTTCTTGTCCCTCTCAGTTCATTCTGGAAATCAAAGTGAAATCATCTAAGGGAACAAAGGGATTGACAGGACAATTGGAGAGAAAGGCGAGGATAAGAGGCTTCAGTGGAGAATCTCCAAAAGTACATTCTATACATAATCAAAAATGTCTTTATGTAACTCGGTGCTGTGTAAAATCAATATACAATAAAAAATATACAAATATATAATACATAGTTTAAAATTCCTATTCCTAAACAAAGGCAATATTCAGAAAAATATTTAATTTGATAAAATATTTTAGAAAAGCAATTAGGAAATTGGTGGGGGTTTCAGAAGAGTTGACATAAATGTGGTTTAATACAACCAAGGAAAATGCCTCTGGATTGAGCTTGAATTCTTCATTCTTAGTCTCTGAAAGGAATTTCACACAAAACCTTTTTTCATTTTTCTTATTTAATGTTCACAGCAGAGTTCCGAGGGAGTATTTATTATCTAACTTTGTTAATGTGAAAACTGAGCCTGAAAGATTAAATGTGTTTTCACAGGTCACAGATTAGTGCAGTGCAAAGCAATAGTTTCACTTGAAGCTCTGTGCCATGCATAGTTTTTAACGCTACTTCAATTCCATCTTTATATCACCTAAGTGCACAGTTCACATCTTTGAATTTACACTAAATTAATCAAAGGAAATGAATTGTATTTTAACCTCAACATTTCTATTACATTAAAAAGAAATTGCCTTTTTCAAATTGTCACTCAGATGAAAGCACTTTTAAGTGTAAGTACTGAATAAAACAAGATCTTTTCATATTTAATGGGTTTTGTATTTATTTGTGGTCATATATTAACTTCTTTAGAACCTTTAGACATGTCTGGCTGTGCTTTACAGGCTTTGATTCAAAGTCATTAAAATATGCCTTTGGAAGATGTTCTTTACAAGATACTAATCCTAAAACAATGGAGGATGTATTATTTTATATAATATTTATAATGTATCTTTACAGTATACATGGTTATTATAAATCCCTACCTACCATAATATGAAATAGAAAGATGGAGTTTAAGCCTTTTATCCCTAGTATCTGAATATTTTCAGGACTAATCTTACTATCCAGGGTTTTACTTTTATACTATTGTCTTTTAGAAATAGCATTTTGAATCTCAGAACTTCAGTAGTTGAAATCAAACATACATTTGTTAAAAGTGCATCCATTTTATGATGGATAGAATATTACAAAAATATATCATCTTATAACCTTTATAATTTCACTAATTTTAAATTGTATTTTATTAGTTCAAAATTTACTATACGGATTAATTAATCCTGTTTTTCTTCTCAATTTTTGACCCGTGTTTTGAAGAGTTATAGAGCCACACAATAATGAGGATAATAATATTAACAATACTGTTTTGTGTGTATTGAATTACTTTATGCTCATCCATTTTGGAGGGAGGTATCTGACTTAGATTTAGATAGTGAACATTGTATTTCTATGATTGTATATTTAGCACAGTTAATTTTAATCATAATTAACATGTTTGAACATGGGAGAAAAACTGATGGGAAGATAGTGGTGTGGAGCCTTACATCAGATGAAATGTGAAATATAGATAGAAACAAGAGCATGGATATACATATGCATATTGTCCCTTAATACTGATCATATTTAAATATAAAAATTGGAAAAATGTGTAATAAATAAGCATTTTCACTGAAAGCTCTATTACCTTATTTCTCATTGTTCACAAATGAATCTCATGTAATATATCTGCAAAGGAGATTAGAAATGTAAATTTTATTCCATATCAGTATAGTAAAAACAAGTAGGATCTGCTACCTGAAATTAACATTGGGTAGCAGTTCTAAATAAATTAAGAAACATTTATGAATTATGAATTTTTAATGAAACTACATCTTTAAATAAACGTCAATAAAATCAAAACAAAGAAATTGTATCACTCTTAATATGTCACACATTATCCATCATACATTATACTTTCATCCCCCTGCTTTGTCAGAGTTTTTTTCTTTTTGGTTGTAGCTGCTATTTAGTTGCCTGTTTCTGGGATATATTTTTCCTTATTTATTTTAAATATTCATTCATACCTAAGGATTAAGGAACAATGGTTCATATATTGTTGATCAAAAGATCAACAAACTTGGTCAATATGGTAATTTTAGAGGGCGCACAAAAGAATCAAAATTTCCCATAGCATATAAGTTTCAAAGGTCAAAATTTCTGACTGTTCTATTTGTGACACTTTCAATCAGTGACCTGACATGATTTTTCAATTAGAAACACATATATATTAAATATTTTTGAATGAATGTGTGACAACACTAATTTAAGTATTTTCAATAGTAGAAAAAATATCCTAGCGAATGTAGCTCATTTGTAAAACACATGTCTGGCATTCACAAGAATTGGGTTCAGGCCCCACAACCATGTAAAACCTCACATGGTGGCAGATACAGATAAATCTAGCACTTGGGAGGTCAAAGTAGGAGTATTAGAACTTAAAGGACATCATTGGCTACATCTAGATACTGAGGTAAGCCTAGGGTACGTGAAAGTCTGTTTCAAAAAAGGATATTATATATATATACATATGTGTGTGTGTATATCGAGTTAAAAATTCTTCCATATAATTGTATTAAAATATTATGAATTTAGTCTGATTTATAAAACAATATACATATCTCAAACTATTTTTTTTAAGAAATATATTTTACATGCAATTTTATGTCTGTGGCTTATTACAAATGGTGATACTTGGAAAAAGAGCAAAATATGTATGCTAAATGAAACACAGTTGCCAACTATTACACAGATGATAAGATTAAAGCAGTAAAATACTGCTATTTTTTAGATAGTTAATGAATTAGATGTTAAATACTATGTAGAGGTGAATTTAATTCTTGTGACCTATTAACTCATTAAGATGTTAGATTTTTTTTCAGACTTCTGAGATCACTACTACTAATAAAGTGCTAATTATTTTCGATTTCATATCAATCTATGAGGTCAGGATTATTTGAAAGCCCAGGAAACTGAATCACAGAGAGATTAGAATGTTACTGAAAGTACATTTAAGGAGTGTCAGGGACAGAGTTTGAACCTGATGAACAAAGATCTACAGTCATTGATCTTAAACTTTTTCTTCTATGCGTAGAATTTTTCTGCTTCATAATGTGAGTTTCACATCACAGGAAAAATTATGGTAATATTTATTTTATATAAAGGGCAGAATTACTCATATACTAGAAAGTATACTAGTTTTTGAGAAATAATTGCTTAAATAATAGGTTAAAAGAGAAAAATCGAACAAGTTAAGATAGAACAAGTTAATAATAGAACAAGATATATTTGGCACATACACACACACATATATATCAAAGCAATTAAAATAATTGCATCATCTAGCAATGTGACATTAATACAGTGTAAGACTGCAAGTGATATAGTTTCACAAGATATTATATCATGAAACTGAGCAGGTACGTAATTGAGAAAAGAAATTGCTTCTGCTGTGGTAAATTCTGTGTATGGTAATCATTTAAGTAGTGGTATCTTTGACACGTTCTCTTACCTCCCCCCCAAGTCTAATAAATATCTGCCAGCATGTTTTATGTTTCAATTTTACATGTCCTTCATATTCTAAATACTTGGCCACCAGCCTGTGTTTCTATAGTGACACACTATCTAAACTTTAGAATTTGGGTGCTAAGCCAAGCATGGGAGTGCTGTCTTGTCATCCTAAAAGGAGGAGCACTGAGGCAAGAGGATTGTGAATAGATGACCATGTTACATAGCAAATTTGATATCACCGTGGCAACGTGTTGAGATTTGTCTTAAAAAAGAAAAAGAGAAGAAGTGGAGCTGAACTGTATGAAATAATGTATCAAATGATTTCATGTGGTGGGCACATGAAAGGATACTGGACCTCCTGTCTTTCATTTTGATGCTGCACACTATGGAGGTAACCAAGCCTCCTCTGTCAAACATTCCTGGAAATATGTAGGGAGCCGTAGGCCCCCACCCCAGAAAACAGCAACCATTGTCTGTGATACAGGCTGTTTGCAGGCATCAACAATTTACCCAGTTAAAGGTTAACCAGGTGGCACTGTAAAAAACATGTTTTTCTGCCCTGACCCTGCCCTGACCTTTTCTACCATACTTGAGAGACTTCTCTATCTTGTGGAACCATCTGGCTTTGTGATGTGACTGCAAAATTTATTGTAACTTGTGATCTAACTGTTAATCTGCGGTCTTTACTGGAACTTACAATTGACTTTCGAATTTACTGCTGTTGCAAGGGTCTTGTAACAAATGTGCTGTTACAATAGAATTTACCCACCTAGCTTCTTCCCCTTCTGCTTCCCTATAAAAGCTTTGTGTAGATATTCAATAAATGAGACTTGATCAGAAAGCCTGTCTTGTCTCCACTTCCTGTGTCTCTTGCCCTATTCAATCCCCACTCCTCACTCCAGGCACCCCATTGCAGATCCCGTGGACCAGGACAGCTGGCGCCCAATGTGTGGGGCCGGATACTGAGGCAGCAGTGAGGGAGACGGCTTGAGAAGGAACGCGTTTGACAAACCTTGAAATTCTTCGGAACCTGCCTCGGCCAAAACCGAAAGTAAGTTGGAGGTTAAAACTATGGATTTGTTTCATTTCTTTGATTTTGTAAAGGAAATTTGTCCCTGGTTTCCCTAGGAAGGTTTAATAGATATTAAAAGATGGAAGAGAGTAGGAAATGCTTTAGAAGATTACTGTAAAGTTTTTGGTCTGGATAAGATCCCGGTCACAGCTTTTTCATACTGGAACTTAATAAAAGAATTAATAGACAACAAGGAAGCACCCACCAAGGTGGCTATAAAATAAGCAAAGGATCTTTTGCAAAGTAACGCCTGCCCAAAGACTAATGAGGTCCCTGCAAAAGAGATTGATCTTATCTCCCTTGATAGTGATGAGGAGGATTCATCTAGACAACCTAAAACTCACTCCAAGGTTTCAGATCCTGAGCATGGCAAGTTAGAACCAAACCCTGAGTCCAGCTCAGACACCGCGCAGGTCCAACCTGACGCTGTGCCTACAGCCCCTCCTGAGGCTTGTTCCTCACCCCCCCTTATGCTCTTCCATCATTTCTGCCAGCCCTTGAGGCTTTTCCAGCCTTCCCTCCCATTGATCATCTAAGAGCAGAAGTTACCCGTCTAGAAGAACACATGAATCTGGAGCGCCGGTGGCAAGCGCTGCTCTCAGGGCTCCAAAACCTAGCTCTCTGGGATTCCTCTCTCCCAAGAACAGAGGGTAGGTTACAGCCAAGGCCTCACAGCTTGCCCACCACTGAGCCCACCACCCTAAAAGCCTTCCCGGTTTTGGAGGTCAAGGTAGATAATGATGATGAGCCTGTAAGGCGACATGTCCCCTTCAAACTTTCTGGTATGAAGGATTTAAAAGCCGTGGTGTCTCAGTATGGTGCCACGGCCCCCTATACCATTACCCTCCTGGAAGGGCTGTCAGAAAAATGGTTAACTCCTTCAGACTGGCACACCCTTGCCAACAAGGAGGGGATTTCCTTCTGTGGAGGTCATACTATCATGATGCCTGCAAAGAAACTGCAAAAAGGAACCTTAACACCATCAATGATGATTGGACCTTTAATATGTTAATGGGCAAAGGGGAATATGAATCTAATGACACCCAAATGAATTACCCACCTGGCCTGTTTTCACAGGTCCAGCCAGCAGCCATTAAAGCCTGGAAAAGGCTCCCCGTTAAAGGCGAGCCAGGTCTCTCCCTTACCTCTGTCAAGCAAAACTCAGGGGAGTCTTACTCCGACATTGTCCATTGCTTGACCACCGCTGCCACTAGGCTGTTTGGTACCACTGAAAATGGTATTGAACTCATTATCAAACAGTTAGTCTTTGAGAATGCAAATTCAGCCTGCCAGGCTGTAATTCAGCCACAAAAGAATAAAACAGACCTTAAGAGTTACATCAGACTCTGCTCTGAGATTGACCCTTTTTATCAACAGGGCCTTGCCATGGGCCTTGCCATGGAAGGAGCACTCAGTGACAGCTCAAAAGGCTGCTTTAAATGCAGAAAGCCCGGCCATTTTTCTCGGCAATGCAAGCCCCATCTAACCAAACAAAGACTAACAACAGCCCTGTTAGATTCCCAGGACTTTGTCCTAGATGTAAGCTGGGAAAACATTGGGCAAATGAATGCAAGTCTAAAACTGATTCCCAGGGAAATGCCTTGCCTCCCCATCAGGGAAACGGGTGGAGGGGCCAGCCTCAGGCCCCGGCACAAACTATTGAGGCAGTCAACTTCATCCCAGCAAGCAGCAACAATCCATTTCAGACCTCTGCCAAGCAACACCCGGAAGCGCAGGACTGGACCTCAGTTCCGCCTCCCACACAGTACTAACCCCAGAGATGGGAGTTCAGATCATAAAGATGGGTGTGCATGGCCCCTTGCCTCCAGGCACTTGTGGTCTAATCCTAGGAAGGGGTAGCTCAGCCCTTAAAGGTTTAAGCATAATACCAGGGGTGCTTGACTCTGATTATACAGGAGAAATTCAAATCTTGGTAAAAACCAATACTAATATTGTCTCCATATCACCAGGAGACAGGCTTGCACAACTGGTTCTGGTACCCTTGATTGCTTGTTCAAACCCTGCCCAAAAGAGTTTTCGTGCAGCCCACAATTTTGGCTCTTCTGATGCCTACTGGGTCCAGACAATTACCCATAAAAAGCCAACCCTAACATTATGGCTAGATGGAAAGAAATTTGAAGGACTCATTGACACTGGTGCAGATGTTACTATTATTGCTTCCAATGCTTGGCTGCCTAGCTGGCCCACTATTGATACTGTAACTAATCTGACAGGAATAGGACAAAGTTTAAATCCAAAACAAAGTTCAAAAATCCTCACCTGGAAAGACGCTGCAGGCAATTCAGGCCAGGCCAAATTAAGCCTTTTATTGTGCCTCATATACCGGTTAATTTATGGGGCCGAGACCTCCTGTCTCAGATGGGAGTAATGATGTGTAGCCCTAATGATACAGTTACTGCTCAAATGTTAGCCCAAAACTACTGCCCAGGAAAAGGCCTAGGCAAATCAGAAAATGGGATTACTTCCCCTATTCAGCCCAATGGGCAATTTGACAAACACGGCCTGGGAAATTTTTAATTGTGACCATTGACAAACCTGCACCCTCAAATGTTGCGGATCCCATAACTTGGAAATCTGATGATCCTGTTTGGGTAGATCAATGGCCGCTTTCCCTAGAAAAATTAACTGCCACAACGCAGTTGGCACAGGAACAACTTAAATTAGGACATATAGAGGAATCTCATTCACCTTGGAATACACCCATCTTTGTTATAAAAAAGAAATCTGGTAACTGGAGGTTGCTCCAAGACTTAAGGGCAGTAAACACCACCATGGTACTCATGGGAGCCCTACAGCCTGGGCTGCCCTCCCCGGTGGCTATTCCCCTAGAGTATCTTAAAATTATTATAGATCTCAAAGACTGTTTTTTCACCATTCCCTTATGTCCACAAGACCGTAAACGCTTTGCTTTTAGCCTTCCTTCCATCAATTTTAAAGAGCCTGTGAAAGATATCAGTGGAAGGTTTTACCCCAGGTAATGGCCAACAGCCCCACCTTGTGTCAAAAGTTTGTCGCTACAACCTTACAAAAAACCAGGTCTTCATGGCCATCCATGTATATCATCCACTATATGGATGAGATTCTTATTGCTGGAAAGGATTGGGGGGCGGTATTACAGTGCTACTCGCAGCTCCAATGCGACTTAGCCACCAAGGGTCTCCAAATAGCCCCAGAAAAGATTCAACTTCAAGATCTATACTCTTATTTGGGTTTTCAGCCTAATGGCCCTAACGTTTCCACTAAAAAGGCTGTCTTCCGGACCGATCACCTGCAGACATTAAATGATTTTCAAAAACTTCTGGGTGATATCAATTGCCTCTGCCCATACTTAAAATTAGCCATGGGAGAACTTAAGCCCTTATTTGATATTCTCAAAGGCGATTCAGATCCCAGATCTCAGAGGATACTCTTGCCAGAGGCCAGAACAGCCATTACAAAGGTAGAAGAAGCAATAGCTCAACAGTTCATTACCAGAATAGACTACACCAAGCCCTTATGGCTCATTATTTTTTGCAGAGATTTCTCTCCCACTGGACTTCTTTGGCAACAACCTCATAATCCCCTTATGTGGCTCCATCTGTCTGCCTCTCACAAAAAGGTCCTACACCCTTATTTTAATGCAGTTGCAGACCTTATTATTTCAGGCTGCAATAAAAGAGCAGTCCAGATGATACCTCTGCTGGTAACACTCGGTATAACCGCAGGACTAGCTACTGGGACTGTGGGCCTGGGAGTGGCTACTCATACATATCAAAAGCTCTCCCAAAAGTTGATTAATGATGTTCAAATTCTCTCTGACACCATATTAGATATCCAAAAACAGATTGATTCCCTCGCTGAGGTGGTCCTTCAAAATAGAAGGTGTTTAGACTTATTAACTGCCGAAAAGGGAGGCATTTGTTTGTTCTTACAGGAAAAGTGCTGTTTCTATGCCTACAAGTCCGGCATTGTTTGAGACAAGATCAAAAAACCTCCAAGAACAACTGGAAAAATGGCGTAGGGAACTGCAAGACAACCCCCTCTAGACCGGACTTGGTGGACTCATGCCTTACCTTCTCCCTCTACTTGGCCCTCTCCTTGGCCTTCTGGCAGTAATCTCTTTTGGCCCCTGGGCATTTAAAAAGGTTACTACCTTCATTAAGAGTCAAATTGATGACCTCACAGCCAGACCTATTCAAGTACATTATCACAGACTGGAGCTCGAAGATCGAGACGACCCCTTTGAGCTTGCCAGGTTCTATAGCGACGCAACTAGTCACCCCCTTGTGAGCTGAACCGGTCAGCCAAAGATGGGTAAGAGAGAATTGCTGATAGCAACCTAAGACAGGCAGGCAGCCAAAGCAGCTGTCCTAGCCCATGACGGGTAAAGCTTCAGTAGAAATTCTCCAACCTAAGACAGGCGTGGTTCCCTAAGGGATCCTTTAACCTTGGCCTTACTGCTCTTGTTAATAATAATAAAAGAAAGGGGGACCTGTAGGGAGCCGTAGGCCCCCATCCCAGAAAACAGCAACCATTGTCTGTGATACAGGCTGTTGGCAGGCATCAACAATTGACCCAGTTAAAGGCTAACCAGGTGGCACTGTAAAAAACATGTTTTTCTGCCCTGACCCTGCCCTGACCTTTTCTACCACACTTGAGAGACTTCTCTATCTTGTGGAACCATCTGGCTTTGTGATATGACTGCGAAATTTATTGTAACTTGTGATCTAACTGTGAAACTGCAGTCTTTACTGGAACTTACAATTAACTTTGGAATTTACTGCTGTTGCAAGGGTCTTGTAACAAATGTGTTGTTACAATAGAATTTACCCACCTAGCTTCTTCCCCTTCTGCTTCCCTATAAAAGCTTTGTGTAGATGTTCAATAAATGAGACTTGATCAGAAAGCCTGTCTTGTCTCCACTTCCTGTGTCTCTTGCCCTATTCAATCCCCACTCCTCACTCCAGGCACCCCGTTGCAGATCCCTTGGGCCAGGACAGAAATATGAATGATGCTGTTGAAGGCTTTAAGTCACAAGTGCAAGTGACTATGCACTGTAACCGGAGAAACAGCAAAAACATACCCCTTGACTGCTTGTAGTCTATTTTTTATCAGATATGGGTTACAGCAAGAGAAAGCCAACTTCCACACATTAACAGAAACTTCAGACCATAGGTTCAGTCTTCAATAAATTGTTTGGCTTATATGTGATTTTAAAGAAATGTACAAAATTCATGCACAGAAACATGAAATGTGTCCTGATGTTATAAAATCATGGAGAAAATTTGGAACATTTTGATTACACTATTTAAAAATTTTGTTAAAAATAAATTAATCAAAATGTGAAAGCAAGTGACTGCACTTAAAATTCTCTATGGCTGATTGATAGGTACGTATAGATATAAATATAGTTGTATTAACATGTTCATGCCTACATTTAAAAATTCAGGGACTTTCAAAATGAAACATACATACATAAACATTCAGAGGTTTCATCAACTTATGAGAGACATTTGCATCAACATATGACATTGTTTTGTAATGGTTTGGATTACCTGGCTAAGGATGATTATTTCCAGTTTCATCCTTTTACCTCTGAATTTCAAAACTTCTTTTTTCTTTATTGCTGGTTTAAGTTCTTTTGTGTACATGTGCATACTTTCCTTATCCATTCATTAGTTGATGGACATCTAAGTTGATTCCATTTCTTGGTTATTGTATACAGGGCAGAAAAGAATATGGATAAACAGGGTATCTCTGTTGTAGGATATGGAGTCCTTGAGGTATATTCCCAAGAGTGGTATGACTCAGTTTCATGGAAGATGTATTTCTAGCTTTTTGAGTGGTAGCCACACTGATTTTCATAATGGTTGCACTATTTGCACTCCCACCAGCAGTGAATAACTTTTTCAATTTTTCTACACCTACACCAGCATTAATTATTAGTCTTTTTTTCTTTGTTTTGTTTTGGATCTTAGTCATTTTGACTGGGGTGAGATGAAATCTCAAAGTTCATTAATTAACATTTCCCTGATGGCTAAAGATGCTGAATACTTTTAATATTCTGAATTATTTACATTTTATCTTTTGAGAACATTCTGTTTAGTTCCATGCTCCAATATTTAATTGGGCTGTTTAATGTCTAGTTTTTCGAGGTCTTTGTACATTCTAGATACTAACCGTTTTCCAGAGGAATAGTAATAAAGATCACTTCCTGTTCTGTATCTTGCCTGTTCACTCAAATGACTTTTTTTTATCCCCTCTACTGCAGCTTTTTAGTTACATGTGGTCCCATTTGTTAACTGTTAGATTTAATTCCTGTGATATAGGAGTCCTGATCAGAAAGTCTTTTCCTGTGCCTATAATTTTTAGTGTATTCCCTATTTTGTTTTCTGTCATATTCAGGATATCAGGTCTCATGTTGAGGTTTTGATCCACTGGAGTTAAGCTTTGTGCAGGGTGAGAGATAGGGAACTAATTTCATTCTTCTAATATATAGCTGTCAAGTTTGACCAGAACCATTTGTTGACCCTGCTGTCTTTTCTTCAATGTGTAGTATTGACCCCTTCATCAAAAAACTAGTGATGAGGCTGAAGGGAGAGCTCAGTGGTTAAGAGCACTGGCTGCTCTTGCAGAGGACCTGGGTTCAGTTACCAACACCCATATAATGACTAACAATGGATGGTAACTCCAGTTCCATGGACTGTAGCCCTCTTCTGACCTCTTCAGGCATTCCAGGACATGGGTACACTTATATACTTTCAGGCAATGCACTCATGCACATAAATAAAAATAATAAAATATTTGAAAATGCTGGTGGTTGTAAGTTGGTAGATTTAAATCTGGCTTCTCAGTTTTATTACATTGTTCAATATGTTCATTTTTTTGCCAATCCCATACTTTTTTTATTACTATGGATGTGTAATATAATTAGAGGACAGGGAACTAGTAAGGGGGCCATAGAAGGGAGGTTTCCAGGGAGAAGAGATGGAATGCAATTATATAAAGTGGGAAAAGGAAGTAATATTGTAGGAAGGATTAAATGGGGTGGATGGAAAGGAAGGGCAGGGAAGAAGAGGGGGTATGGGGAAGGATGAATAACACTATAAGTCTTTTGGAAACGTCAAATGGAAAACTGCCACTATAGAAGCTTCTTATATTATATACAAATATAATATAAAAAGAGTTTAAAAGGGATTATCCAGGAACAATGCCCCCACCAGACATAGAAATATAAACTCAAAGTCACAGTCAATTAAAGCTGTTGACTAAGGATTATATAGACCCTAAACAAATTATTGGCTACTGTTCTTGGTCTTGGTTACCAACCAGAACTTGATGGTAAGACCCTATTTCTGAAGACACTACATATGTAAGTCATAGAGGAAACAAGGGGAAATTAAGCTGGTACTGACCTCAAAGTTTTATGCCTACTGGCTAGCTTTCATCCTAAAAGAGGAGCAAAGTAATCACCAACCATGCTCAACTGTGAATGTTGTGAGCTGCAATAACAGGCCTGGCAAGATTTCCCCAATGGTGCAGTAGTGGCACAAATGTTTTGAGAGCAACCAAGCACTTTGTGATAGGATTTAAAGCCTGTTTCCAAAGATGAATTCCATATCTGACAATATTTTCAGGTGCTAAGTATCTGTGATTAGACAGGTTACTGGCCATTGTGGAGAACCTACTATTATTATTCTAGTAATTGAATATAGTATTAGATCTACCCTTTAATCTATGGGTATTTTTGTACCCATAGATTAATGTATCTCTTAACTCTCACCAGAGAAGTTGCTTCTTGCAGCAGATGAAGATTAACACAAAAACTTATAACTGGCCAATGTGCAGACAAAAAGAGACTGCAGACTTCCTAGCCATGAATGAGATAGCCTCTATCAAATCCTTTCCTCCGAAGGCTTAGGGATCATTTAGAAAGATGGTGGAGGAAAGACTGTAGAACTTAGAAGTAGTGGGTGACTACAAAGAAAGAGGGTTTTCCAGACAGCAGGAAATTCCCTACATGATTTCACAGCAATTGTTACAGTATGACCAAGTCTCAAGCTGGAATGAGGATAGGGTAAGAAATCCCAGTCCTAGCTGAGCAAGTATTGACAACTGATAGCTTCTGAAAGAAGTGTCAGTTTTCATTAAGGGTGTTATGCTGGGGACATTGACCAAGCTAGAGGGGATAGACCCACACCAAAGTACAGCTGGGGACACAAATCAAATCTATAGGTCTTTAAAAAGTAAAAGAAGATATGGCATCAGTAAAGGGGTAATAAGGGAGGGCCATGATATGCGAGAGATTCTCAAAACACATTGCACGAATCCTCAAATTTTAATAAAATATTAATCAATCAATAAATAATTTATGTATTTTGAAGTATGTAGTATATATGTTTATATATGTAGTTACAAATATATGAATGGATATATGTAGTATATTTATTTGCATACTTATTATGATGTTAGTTTCCTATAAAGTATGTGAATGTTGTTACTTCTCCAGCAGTGCAAAGAGAAGAAATAAAAAACCATTCCCACCTATTTAAATGCTTACCAAAGAATACTTTGCAAACATCTCTGTATGGGGATATGAAATTATTTAATACTCAGGATTTCAAAAACACATCAGCCTAGAGTCTCAGTAACAGCAACAAAGAACTCAGAGCAAGGATTAACGAAGTCTTTATCTTCCATTTCTTTTCCATTTCAAGCAAATAGTTGGAAATTTAAAGGTGGTGTCTTCAGGCTAAGAAGATGCAGAGACTAGCCAAGAAACAGTATGGTAGAGAAAGTAGTATGCCTATGCAAGAAAAGAAGAAATCAGAGGTTTATCTTGAGACAAATGAGGCTAAATGTTTCATTGTTTATGATTAGATTGTTAGCTACCATCAAAGTGTCATATTTTGCTTTACATTTCTATGTGTCAAAACAGATTCAACAAAATGACCTAACACAGCTTTTTATCCATGAGTCTTTTGAAATAGTGATATTAATGTTTAGGTAAATGTAATGATAAAATTGATTTTATGTGCATTCCTTTATATTTATTAAGATGAAAAATGCAGATTATTCTCAAGTAACATTATTTTTTAAATCAGCATGTATGTATTTTTATTTTAATGTTAATTTTATGTTTGTATTATGTGCTTCATATTTGTGTGTGGTGTGTATGCATGTCTGTCAGTGCAAGTACATGGATGCACAAATATAAAGGACACAGGGGAACATCAGGATCTTTCCCCATCACTCTCTACCATATTGGCATTACATCCCCTCTCTCACCAAACCATTAACTTGCTGTTTTTTTGAGCCTGGCTGGCCAGTGAGTTTCAGGATCAGTGTATATGGTGTCCCCTAATGTTAGAGTTACAGGCAAGCACAGCTATGCCTGACATTTTATGTGGAAGCTATGGATAAACACACAAGTCATGCTTGCATAGATAGCACCTTTTATCCACTCAGTATTAACTCTAGTCCTTAGGTATTTTTTATAATTAAAAAATGAAGCTCAAATACATTTTGTTTATGTGGCATTTATTTTTCCACTTTTGCCATATTACTAATAAAAATAAGAAAGTTAAAATAAAGAATAGTTACAAAATACCTTACAGTGATGGTTTATCATATTTGTGTAATTGGTGAGATCTAGAATCACGTGGTAAAGAGGCAAATGGGCATGTCCATGGAGTATTATCTTGATAGTATTAATTGTGGTGGGAAGACTTGCTTACTGCATTGTGGCACCTTTCCACTGGATCTGATCTTTGTCTGTTTAAAAATAAAAACATGAGCTGATTGTAAGTAAATCATTTTCTGCTTCCTAAACGTGGACATAGTGTGACCTATTCCCTCAAATACCTGTTTCTATAGCATCTCTGCCATAAGGTACTATGCCCTTAAACTGTGAGCCAAAATAAACCCTCCTTTAAGTTGTTTTGGTAAGGTTTTTTTATCACAGCACCTGAAAAAGTAATTAAGGCACTTACTGAATAATTTTATAGTAAAAGCAAAAATTATGTTATCTTAAACTTTTGAATATAAAAATATTATCCCAAACAGTTTTTGATGTATGCCATTATTTTACACAGCATTGGAAACTGGCTTGGTCTATTTCTCCACTGAAGCAATTATGATATATTCTTTCAATTGAACCTTATCATGAACACCAGGCCTCAAAAGTAGTGAACTTGCCAGGTATAGTAGCAGATGTCTTTAATATCAGCACTTGAGCAGCAGAGGAAGGTGGATTTCTGTGAAATTCAGACCAGCCTGGTCTACATATCAAGTTCCAGGCCAGCTCTGACTATAGAGGTTTTCTGTCTCAAAAAACCAAAATGTCAAAAATAAAAAGGAGTGAAATTGAAAGAACTTAACAGAATAACAAATATTTTGCTAAATATTTTTCATACAGTCCTATGTATTTTATAAATCATATTTAAAGATGAAAAACACTAATTTATTAAATATTGTTTTTAATGTAGAATCTAAAAGCAGCTGATCACTGCTGGGCTAATGAGATGAAATTTGTTCATCTTTAAGGGAGTGACACTAGATAGGTTGACCAGGCTCCAGCAGATGAACTCACACCAAGGGACATCTGGGTGCAGAAATGTGTCTTGATAGGCCTTAACATATATGATACAATGAGTGAAGTCCTGTGGATGGCATATGGGGGATGCAAACAGAAGAGGGGATCCAAATATGATTAAGATGTACTGTATGCACAAAAATTAAGTAAAAATAAATAAAAATCATATGAATGAATTCATCATATAGTGAACATTTTAAGTAAGTTACCCATATATTTCAAATAAATATACATTTATTACTCAATATTAAAATGTTAAGAAATGAATTGCATATATTAACATTCTGAAATATCTACTCATAAATGCTTCAATACTAGCTGGTTTGAGAAAATATAAACTTTTAGAAGGAAATACAATTTCTCTTTTTTCTTTACATTCTAATTTTATTATTTAGTTCTTTGAGAGTTCCCCAAAATATATTTTGTTCTTGTTTACCCTCTCTCTCCCAATGCCTTCCACATCTAGTCCACCTTCTTACATAGTTTACTTTGTGTCCTCTTGTTTTGTTTTTTTCCTCAAGTATAATTTATGATGCTCATATACTCATGGGTGTTTGGCCACACATTAAAGCATGATCAAGCTTCCAGAAGCCACACTATTACAATTCTAATATTTGAATTTAATAATTTTTAGAAATTAAAATTGGGGAATATTGATGAAAAAACAGGACGGTTGGCCTTGCTCAGTTCATTTTTTACTCACAATTGCTTTAGACCAAGTATCATATACATTAAGGCTGACTGAGTCAAGTTTGTTTCCCCAATATCCATCTATCCACTGGATCCTGGTTAACCTATTTAGGGTTTCACTCTTAAAGAAAACCAACTCTCCCTCTTCCAGCAGTTATCAATTGGCAAAAATTCCTCAGCTAAATCTGGGGTTACTTCCCCATTTCCCCATTTCTATGCTGGGATTTTGTCTGGCTTGAGTTTGCATGTATTTGTGCATGCTGTTCCCAATGGTTTGACTTTGAGTTCATGTGAATAACTTACCAGCTGCATGGAAAACTGTTTCCTTGTGGTCATCCACCATCTTGGGTTCTTAAAACCTTTCTCTTCCCTTTTTCACACCATTCCCTGTGTCTTGGATTGTAGTCTATATGTGTCCTATGCAGGGATTAACACTCTGCCTTCTCTTACTTTCTGCATATTGGCCAGTTATGGTGTTGTGAGTTAATTATCATGTATTGCATGAGGAAGCTTCACTTATTTATTTTCAACAGTATTTTTAATTGATTATTTGAGAATTTCACACAAGGTATTTTGAACACATTTAGTCCACCTTCTCCATCGACCCTATACATCAATTTGCTACCTCCCCTTGCTTCATGTCCTGTAATATTTTTAGGACTGATGGACAGTAATTTGTGTTCCCCAAATGCTATTGTTTGTGGGTACATCTCTAGAACCCTCTTCAACTCACCCCCCATCATGGTTTTAAAGAAAATTGGCATTTGAATCCCAGAAGTTATCATTTACCAAGAGTCAGCTAGGGATAGGGCTTCTTACCAACCACCCCAATCATGCTAGGGTTTTGTCAGGCTTGGGTCTGCATATGTCTCTTGCATGCTGTCACAAATGTTGTGGATTTATGTGTGCAACTGCCCTGCTGTGCCCAGATAACAATGTTTCCTCGAACTCATCCGCCACTTCTAGCTTTTATAAACATTCTGTCCTTTCTTCTATAGTGATTCCTGAGTTTTTGGAGAACAGACTGTGACATAGGTAGCTCATTAAGTACTGAACACTCTGCAGTCTCTTATTGTCCACAAGTCGATCTGTTGTAGGTCTCTGTAATAATCACCATCTGATGAAAGAGGAAGCATCTCTGGTGCAAGTTCAGAGAAGTACTAATCTATGAATATAAGAAGAAGTAAATAGCAATAGGTTTAATACTATGACCAGTTAGCAGAGTAAAATTGGAAGGATCTCCAGTGACAGATTATGGCACTCTCTTACATACTTAATTTATCTTAATCTTTTCCATCTGCCCCCTCCCTCACTTCTGTCTCCCATGTACCCTTTTCCAAATTCATTTTACATGTTCTGTATTAGCTTCCCCCTTCCCTCCTGTATTAGCTTCTTTTATCCCTTTTGTGGAACTCTTTTTAGTTTCCTTTCATCTATACATAGGCATTCCTTCATAAATATGTATATGTATCAATTATTAGCTGGGATCTCGACGTAAGAGAGACTATGCAGTAGTTGTCTTTTTGAGCTTGATGTACTTCCATTAATGTAATATCTTCCAGTTCCATATGTTTCCTACAAATTGGATAATTTTATTTTTCTTTAGGGCTGAATGCAACTCCATTGTGCATATGTAGAACATTTTCTTTGTTCGTTATTTGACAGATATGCAGTTTTATTCCAGTTATTAGTTATCGTCAGTGGAGCCTCAAGAAACATAGATGTGTAAGTATGCCTACAGTAACACAAGGAGTTATTTGGTTATATATACACAAGAGTGGTATCACTGGGTCATATTGCAGTTCCATTAAAAATTTTGACAATTTTATTGCTATTTTGCATACTCAGAATCAATAAGCATTTATTTTGTATAGTAAATTAACAATTTTATAGCATTTTTCACTCTGAGGTAGTATACTATTTTCAGTGAACAATTCCTGTTGATATTTTTTTTATTAGCTATAAAACTTTTTCATAAAACCCTGAATTTAAATCTAAACATAAATAAGTTGATTCCACATTGGCACTTCCATTTGTTACTTGTAATATAAGATATTTTCAAAATAATGAAAACTAGCTCCAAAAATTTTATCATGGACTTTTTTTTACTCCAGCAGAAAGAACGCCGTTATCAGTATAAAAACATAGCTGAAAAGTCTTAAATGTTCTCATACAATTCACCTGTGCTTATTGATAGGTTTTTGACCTATGAAAATTTTCATCTTTTTCTTATTGACAATAGTTATAATGGGAATGTTAAAATTAAAATGACATTTTCTTTTCTTATTTGTAACTTTACATAGAAATCTGCATTCATGATTAGAGCTCATAAAGTTCCAATTTTTGTTCTCCCACTTCAATACCTTGCATTATTTTACTTAGACTAATAAGGATAAAGTTAATACAGAATACTTTGCATGCAAAAATCTGATTTATTTTGAAAGTCAACTTAAAATTCTTTGAATTTCTGAGAGCAACATTAAACTTAGCAAAAGTTCAAGTGGCCACATGTGTTATCTGTGAAGTGCTAAAGCATAACACTGATTATATATTTCTCCCCATTATAAGTAGGTATTAGTAAGTCATGAAGCATGACATTGAATAATATTTATTGGTAATTCTAAAGAGTCACGATGCAGTTGTTGTCCCTCCACTTTCCCAGGTACTGTTGGATGGGAAATCATAAAAATATTATAATCCAATTTGTAAGATATGAATGAATTTGAATATAGGACAATTTTCTATAAATTATATCCAGGTAAGTTAATGAAAAAATGTGAATGACAGTATTCATGGTATGATGGAATGATTACCACATCTATATTATCTTTACTTCTATTTTATATATAATTATTTAACAGCTTATTATAGCTCAACTTTTAAAAATTAATTTTTAAGTTTATCATACAAAGTAGTGAGTTTAATCATGACCTTTTCATGCATCTATGACCTTAATCTCGATCGTCTCTGTCAACCTTCCCATCTGTCCTCTGTTCTTCTCTTCCTGGCTTTGTCCTCTCTCTCATACATTGTACTTTCATGTCTCATGGATTAAACTGCCCATCCTTCTTGCTCTCCCACCCACTTTACTCTTTTCCCTTTCAAATATGTATATGTATATATGTATATATATGTGTGTGTCGGGAGCCGTAGGCCCCTACCCCAGGAAATAGCAAGACCTGATTCCTGGCAAAGCTGTTTTTCAGACATCAAGGCTGGCCTGGTTTGAGATTAACCAGATGACTATACTTGAAAGCCTCATGAAAACATGTTATTCTAACTCGGGCACTTACCGCTTGAGAGACTCCCTCATTTCTCATGTAATTGCCTAAGAAACTTTTGCTTTACTTTGTAATCATACAAGTGTACCTCTTAATTGATTTATAACTTGCTATATAGAATTGTGGTGTTACTATGGAATTTACTCTGTGATCAATTGGTGTGGTGTAATCATGATAATTGTTCTGTTAATTGAATTGCTCTGCCTCAATGGATTTGTCCCTGCCAACTTCCCCCTTTTCCCTCACTATAAAAACTTTGTGTAGATGTTCAATAAATGAGACTTGATCAGAAAGCCTGTCTTGTCTCCATTCTTCGCATCAGATGACTATACTTGAAAGCCTCTCACAAACATGTTGTTCTTACCTGGGCACTTACCGCTTGAGAGACTCCCTCATTTCTCATGTAATTGCTAAGAAACTTTGGTGTTACTCTGTAATCATACAAGTGTAACCTCTTAATTGATTTATAACTTGCTATATAGAATTGTGGTGTTACTATGGAATTTACTCTGTGATCAATTGGTGTGGTGTTATTGTGATAATCATTCTGTTAATTGAGTTGCTCTACTTCAATGGATTTTTCCCTGCCAACTTCCCCCTCTCCTCCCTATAAAAACTTTGTGTGAATGTTCATTAAATGAGACTTGATCAGAAAGCCTGTCTTGTCTCCATTCTTCGCATCCCTTGTCCCTTTCCGTCCCCTCTCCTCCCTCCAGAAACCCACATTGACTGTCTTGCGGGTCGGGACATGTGTGTTTATATATACATCTGTATATTTATATGTTTAAATCCAGATTCCTCATATCAGAGAGAACATTCAATATTTGCTGATATTTGTTTTGATTTTTCATTTTAAATCTGGCTACTGTCATGGAATATGTAATATAATGATCTATATATTCACTACTTTTCCCTAGAATGCAATTATTTCCTTCCTTACAGCTGAATAAAATTCTATTGTGTATATGTACCACATTTTCTTCTTCAGCTGCTGGTAGACATGTAGGATGATTCTATTTTGTAGCTTTGTGAATAGTAGCAGCATACATGGAAGTGTAAGTATCTTTGTGATATGTTGATTTAGAGTACTTCAGCTATGCACAGTAGGGTTATAGGTGGGTCATACTGTAGTAATATTTCCAGGTTCTTGAGGAGGCTCCACCCTCACTTCCAAAGCATTTTTACAAACTTACATTCACATCTGAGCTAGGTAAGGATTTCTCTTTCCTTGTATGTTTGCCAATAATTTTTTGTCATAGATTTATTGTTCTTTAAAAAAATTATTTTTATTTTATGCATATGCGATTTTGGTCTACAGGTTTGCATGTTCTCCAACTGCATGGATTCTTCATAGGCCATAAAAAGGTATCAGACTTCCTAGAAATAGGGTTTCAACCAGTTGTGAGCCACTAGGATCTGAACTCAGGTCATCTGTAAGAGCAACATGTATTTTTAACCACTGAGCCATCTCTAGACTACCCCCAAAACAAAATTGTATTAAGTAACCTGTTATTTTCCTTAAGTTATCGCTTATTAGAAATACTTTGACTTAATTCTATGTAAGTTACACAACAGCCATTTTAATATTTTATTTGATTATCTTTGGTAGCTTTGAAGTAATAATTCATTGGTTAATTAACATCAGGTGCTTTTGTCATTTGTTAAATTAGATATGTGATGCATAATTATTCATGTAGTTTATATGAAATACTGTGCTTATGGATGCTAGAATGTGTAAATTATGTTATATTTTCAATGAATTATTATAAAAAATTTACATTAAGCTACATGTATTGGAAGATTCCTGAATTGCAGCACTTTGGTTATGGAGATGGGAAGATCAGGAGTTCAAAGTCATTCACACTTGTGTAGGAACATCCAGGCCCTGTCTCATAATAGATAGGTAAAATTAATTAATTAATTAATTCAAAAAATCCATGGAATGTTTAATGATTAATCATGTGAACAACGTTGCAAATACTGCTCTTAATAAGAAATAGTATCAATATTCCAAGCAAATCATTGTTTTTCCAGTATTTCCCCACTACACAGAAACCATGATATTCATCTCAGTGATAATTTTTACATATTTATAATGTTCCTATGTACATCTACTAAAAATACATACATCAACTTTATCTAAGAGTGAATAGTTAACCTCTAGAAATTTTCTGTTCTTTCATCCAGCAATATACTTTAAATGTTTCTCATTGCTGTTTAATTCTAGACCATTTCCATTAATATGTTTTCTGTTTTCTTTATTTTAAAGATCTGAATTTTATTTAGCATAGTTCACTGATTTTTCTTTCTTTCTCGCTCCCATTCTTTCTCTCCCCTTCCTTCCTTTCCTCCCTCCCTACCTCCATCCTCCCTCCCTCCCTTCCTTCCTTCCTTCCTTCCTTCCCTCCTTCTCTCCTTCCTTCCTTTCTTGGTATTTTTTGGGACAGTGATTCCCTGTAGCCTCAAATAGCCTGGAACACACTACACAATATGTAGACCAGGCTCTCCTGGATCTCATAGAGATCCAGTTGGGTCTTTCTCCAAAATTCTGGGATTAGTGACTTGCAGCACCACTCCTGGCTCATTTATTTTTCTTAATGAAAGGCTTCCCCATAATAATAAGAAACTTGTTCTGATCAGTTTTATACATGTAATCTGCTGCCTATTAGTGTCCCAAGTGCTTTCAGAGAAGGAAAGAGTTTGTTATTTTGTTTGTTTGTCAAATGCTTTTATGGAAGCGAAGAGCTTGTTTTTTGTTTGTTTGTTTGGTCTTTTATAGTAGGTTCTCCCTGAACCAAGCTGGCCTGGAACTGGCTAAGTAGTCCCTTCTGGTATTGATTTAACAGAGATATGCCTGCTTCTGCCTCCCTAAAAATGATTTATCTTGATTTTAATATATGCAGAAATTCACTCTTCCTCTATATTGAATACATGGTAAATTTGCTAAATGTAAATATTATGCATAATAGTTATAGTTAAAAATTGTAATCCTATTAAAATGTAAGACTGACAAAGTTAATATGATCTTTGATGAATACTGTTTTTGTAACCTTGACTACATTTATTGCTAAGTTGGAATTTATTTTATAGATTTCTCTGAAAATTTTTTATATTCGCTTGCCATCATTTAAGCAAAATTTGAAGAAGTTCAAATTATTTCTATTAATTTTATTTATGAATATCATAAACATTTCTTTACTGTATTTTATCATTTTTTGATATCCTTGATTAACAGATATATCAACTTTTTAAAAAATATTTTATATAGCTGCTGGCCTCTCTCCTGGGTAAGTCTACCACACCCTCCATGCCTTGACTCCCCCAGCCTCATTCACTGTCCCATCTACCCTGTCCATCTCTCCTCCGAGCCTGGGTACTGTCCCATTCCTTACTTGGCACCCCAGACACAGGGGGACCCACCACTGCATCCTGATCCTTTGCATCCAAACCAACCCAGTTCTTTCTCCTGGTTTCCAGGAGCCCTCTGGGCCTTGTTCTGCCCTCACCTCCCCCTCCCTCCCTGGGCTGTACAACCCGCCAGCCTCTTTCCTGGACACTGGAGGTAACCTCTCAGCTTCCTGATCCTTTGCATCCAGACCAACCCAGTTCTTCCCTGCAGTCCCTAGGAGCCTTGGGGCTTCTTCCCACCCCATCTCCCTTTGCATCTCTGGGTGGCAGGACCACCAGCTGCCTGAAACCAGCATCCTTTCTGGGCCCTGCTCCCAGGCCAGTCCAACCCCCAAATTCTTGAGGACAACATATTTCCTGGAAGGTTCCAGACCTTAGGAGAAAGCCTGAGAGCATCTCATCCTCATCTGACTTGGGCCTCTGTGGGAACTTCTGAAGACAAAAGCAATCTGACCACTCCAATAAAGAGAGAGAGAGAGAGAGAAAGAGAGAGAGAGAGAGAGAGAACTGAAAGCTTAGAAAAACCAGCTTTTCATGCACAGAAAGTAAATCACAAAAGCACATAAAGTTTACAAAAAAAGCTGACCTAAACTTAAAGGTTTGAGTTGCACACAAAAATCAGAAACTACAAAAGAAATTCACATATCAAAATCACAGGGGAAAAAAAATAACATGAAAAACCAAAATAACATAACTCAACAAATATCAATAGTCCTCTAGAGGAGTACAACGAGAACTCCCTAGAGATAATGCAGGAGTTAGAACTCAAAAGAACAATTATAAACAATATAAAAGAATTCAGTGAATTTAAAGAACACACAAATAAATCAAAGAACTGAAGAAAGATAGGGATAAACTTCTAAATGAACTCAGAAAAGAGCTAAAAATATTGAAGACTACTAAGACTAAAATGAAGAAGGAAATGAAACACTCAGAGAGCCAATTAGAAACAACAAGAGAAAGCCTCACCAATAGGATGAATGAAATGGAAAACAGAACATCAAGACTGGAAGATAAAGTGGACTAACTAGACCACTCAAGCAAAGATTATGAAAAATTTAAGAAATCACAAGAAGGGAATATGCAGGAATTTTGTGACATCATAAAAAGACCAAACTTACAGGAAGGGGCATAGGCATACAGGAAGGGGAAGAATCCCAAGATAATGGCAAGCACCAAATCCCAAACAGAATCGTAGAAGAAAATTTCCCCAAATTAAAGAAAGCATGCCCATACAAATACAAGAAGCATATAAAACACCAAACAGACAGGACCAGAAAAGGAAGTCTCCATGGCACATCATAGTTAAAAACACTAAGTATACAGAACAAAGAGACAATACTAAAAGCTGCAAAAGAGAAACAACAAGTCACATATAAAGGAAAACCCAAGAGCATTACAGCTGACTATTCAGTGGATACTATGAAAACCAGAAGGCCTAGTCGAAGGGGAAAGAAAAATCCTCCATGATATAAATAGCCTGAAGGAATTCATGTGTACCAAACCAGCCCTTCAGAGAGTTCTGGAAGCAATACAAAGAGCTGAAGAAAAGAATGACTTTACCCAAGGGGTTTCGGAAAGAATTTCAATGAAGGCATAACTGTAGAAAAGTACAGCTATATCAAGAATGTAAACAGAAATAAAAATGACAGGATTAAATACATGTCTTTCATTAATAACTTTAAATATTAACAGACTCAACTCTCCAGACAAAAGACACAGACTAGTTGAATGGATTAAGAAACAAAACCCATTTTTTTGTTTTCTGCAAGAAACTCGTCTCACTTTCAAGGACAGGCACTACCTTAAGGTGAACGGATGGAAAGAAATATACCAAGCAAATGGTAGTAAGAAAAAAGCAGGCATTGCAATTCTAATATCTGACAAAATAGACTTTAAACTAAAACTAATCAGAAGAGATAAAGAGGGCCACTTCATTCTGACCAAAGGAACTATAAACCAAGAAGATATTACAATCATGAACACATAGTACCCAAACTCTGCTGCACCTAACTTCATAAAAACAATACTACATGACTTAAAGAACAAGATTAATCCCAACTCATTAATACTACCACATTGTCTCCATTAGATAGATCAACAGGACAGAGAAGTAACAGAGTGACATCTGAATTAAAAAATACCATATATTAAATGGACCTACCAAGTATTCTAGCCAAGCAACAAAGGACATACTTCCTATTCAGCATCCCATGGAACCTTCTCCAAAACAGACCATATAATAGGGCACAAAACAAACCTCAACAAATACAAAAAGATTGAAATAATTCCATGCATTCTATCAGACCACAATGCAATGAAGTTTAAAATCAACACCAGAAAGAAGCCCTAATCACCACATGAATACATGGAGATTAAACAACACACTCCTGAAAGATGAAGGGGTCAAAAGAAAAATTAAAAAAGAAATAAAAGTATTCCTGGAACTAAATGAAAAGGACAACACAACACAAGAAAACCTCTGGGACACTCTGAAAGCTGTCCTTAGGGGGAAGTTTATAGCTCCAAGTGCCTATGTTAAAAAAATCAGATAGAACAAAAATAAATGACTTAACATTGCAATTCTAGACCCTTGAAAAGCAACAAAAATGAAACCCAAACCTAGCAGAAAAAAAATAGCAAAAATCAAGCAGAAATTACTGAAATTGAAACAAAGAAAACAATACAAAGAATCAATGAGTCCAAGAGCTGGTACTTTGAAAAGACAAACAAGATTGACAAACTGCTAGCCCAGTTATCCAAAAGAAAGGAAAAACACTCCCAAATCAACAAAACCAAAGATGAAAGGGGAAATCTCACAACAGACACTAGAAAGATACAGAACATTATAATGGAATAGTTTTAAAACCTATATGCTACTAAATTTGAAAACCTAAAAGAAATGGATGGGGATCTAAAAGCATGGGAACCAGCAAAACTAAACCAAGAAGAGATTAACATCTTAAACGCCCATAACACAAAAAGAAACTGAAACAGTAATACAAAACCTCCTGGCGAAAAAAGCCCAGGACCAGATGGATTTACAGCAGAATTCTATCAGACATTTAAAGAACATCTACATCCAATAGTACTTAATTTATTCAAAAAGATAGAAATGGAGGGAGAACTTCCAAATTCCTCCTCCAAAGCCAGTATGACTCTAATACCAAAGCCAGGTAAAGATACAACCCAAAAAGAAAACTATAGAGCCATATACTTAATGAAAATAGATGCAAAAATTCTCAACAAGATACTTGCAAACCGCATACAGATACACATCAAAAAGATCATCCACCATGATCAAGTTGGCTTTATCCCCAAGATAGGTCATCTCAATAGATGCAGAGAAGGCCTTTGACAAAATTCAACATGCTTTTATGTTTAAAGTTCTAGAGAGAATTGGACTGGAGGGAACATAACTCAACATAATTAAAGCCATATATAACAAACCCACAGCCAACATCATTCTAAATGGAGAAAAATTAGAAGCACTCCCACTGAAATCAGGAACCAGACAAGGCTGTCCACTATCTCCACTCCTTTTCAATATAGTACTTGAAACACTTTCAAGAACAATAAGACAAGAGAAGGAAATTAAAGGAGTAATCATTGGAAAAGAAGAGATCAAATTATCCCTTTTGTAGATGATATGATATTATATCTAAGAGATGCCAAAAATTCCATCCAAAAACTCATAGAAATTATTAACACATTCAGTAAAGTGGAAAGTTACAAAATTAATCTACAAATGTCTGTAGCTTTTCTACAAATAACAAGCAATAAGAGAAAGAGTACATGGAAACACTCCCCTTCACAATAGCTGCAAAAAAAATAATAAAATATTTCAGAATAAACTTGACAAAAGACATTAAAGGCTTCTACAAAGAAAAATTTAATTTCTTAAAGAGATTGAGGAAGGCATCAGAAGATGGAAGGACCTCCCATGCTCATGGATTGGAAGAATTAATATTGTGAAAATGACCATCCTACCACTAGCCATTTATAGATTCAATGCAATGCCAATCAAAATCCCCAGGACATTTTTCACAGAATTGGAAGAATCCATCCTAAGATTCATATCGAAGCACAAAAGAATTCAGATAGGCAGATCAACCCTGAGCACTAAGAGCAATGTCAGGGGGATTATTGTACCATATTTCAAGCTGTGTTAAAGAGTTATAGTCATAAAAACAACATGATACTGGCACAAAAATAGACCCATAGATCAAGGGAACAAAATTGAAGACTCAAATATGAGTACATGCGATTTCAGCCACCTGATATTTGACAAAGGGACGAAGAATATTCACTGGAGGAAAGACAGCATGTTCAGCAAATGGTGCTGGCAAAACTGGATTTCCACCTGTAGAAGAATGAAACTAAACCCGTATCTTTCACCCTGCACAAAAGTCAATTCCAAATGTCTCAAAGACCTCAATGTAAAGCCTGAAACTCTGAAACTGTTAGAAGAAAACATTGGGGAAAACCTACAAGAAATAGGTGTAGGAAAGGACTTTCTAAACTGGATAGCAATTACTCAGGAAACAACGTCAAGAATCAACAAATGGGACCACATTAAACTAAAAAGTTTCTGTATATCAATGGCGGCAACCAGGGAAGTGAAGATAAAACCCACAGAATGGGATAAAATCTTCACCAGTGACACATCTGACAGAGGTTTAACATACAGAATATATAATGAACTCAAAAAACAGAGAATCAGGACAGGAAGTAACCCAATTAAAAGATGGCCTAGGGAGCTGCATGGAGAGTTCTCAAAAGAAGAAGTAACGATGGCTATGAAACATCTTAAAAGATGTTCAACATCAGTAATAATTAGGGACATGCAAATTAAAACTACTTTAATATTTCATCTTACCCCAGTCAGATTGGCTAAGATCAAGAGAACAAATGATACCAAATGTTGGAGAGGATGTGGGGAAAGGGGAACACTCATCCCCTGATTTGGGGGCTGCAAACTTTTTCAATCACCATGGGAAAGCAATGTGGAGAGCTCTTGAAAAAATACAAATGAACCTACCATTTGACCCAGTTATACCACTCCTTGGCATGTACCAAAGAACTGATCTTATTGCAGGGACACTTGCACATCTTGTTTGTTCCTGCTCTTTTCACAATGGCTAAGAGATGGAAGCAACCTAAGTGTCCCTCAACTGACAAGTGGATAATGAAAATGTGGTTCATTTATATGATGGAGTTTTACTCAGCAGTAAAGAAAGATGAAATCATGAAATTTGCAGGGAAATAGATGGAACTAGAAGCTGTTATACTAAGTGAACACAGACTCAGAAAAAAAAATCGATGTATGTTCTCCCTCATGTGTGGATCCCAGAACCAAATCCTGAAAAGTGAGTATGTATCCAGACATAACTACAGGAACCAAGATAATGGAAAGGAACCAGGGAGGTAAAGAAAGAAAGAACTTGAAAGAGAAGAACAATAGGAATCAAGTGTTAAAAAGGGAGATATGGATAAAAATTGGATTAGTTTAAGGGGGGGAGGGAAGGGTATACAAGGAACCTAGTGGATAAAAGGAACGAAGGAGCTCAAGAGAGGTAGTACCATAGGAGAAGGGTATTATTAATGGAGAAAGGGGGGGGGAAGTGGGGGCACCTTAAGTGGGAAAACCATGATATAGGGGTGAGAAGATACAAGAGAGAAACGAGAGATAAATAATGCCTAGCTAGTTTTGAAAACCAAAGGGAACCATATTAGTTCAACAACCTAGTGACAAATTACACATACCAGATCAAGAAATACATGTCTAGGAAAGGTTTATCTGAGAACAATTGGTCTTTACCCAAGATTTATCTATAGGGCATACAGTAATTAAAAGTACTAGACTAGTGGAAATAGCCTCTTGGATTTTAACAGACATACTTTGAGGCCTATACTAATTTGGTCAGAAGGACATAAAGGACAAGTTTTGCTCCTTGCCCTCCTAGGTCGACTAGTTCCAGGGGACCATGAGCATCTCTCAAAATGTCCTGTAATTGTTGTGGGTCACCTGTCCTCTTGGTCAAGGAAGCCGAGGAGCCCCCACTAGATGGACTTGAACCAGTGTCCTGTCAACAAAGAGGAGGGTCAATGCATAGGAATCATTTCCTCCATGCTTCCAAGAGAAGCCAGCCATGGTTGAGTAGGACCTTTGACTTATCTTCACATAGGTGGATCTGGTAAAAGAAAGGAGCTAGGGGCTCCTCACAAACCCATGTGACCCCTGAGGAACAGATCCTTAAACCGCCTTAAGAGTAAAAATAAATTGGTTTGTCGGGGCCAATTTTATGGCCTTAAACACTCAAAAGGAATGTATCACCAAGATTAAAGGGGCCAATATAATTTTTTAAACCGTATGTATTGCTAAAGGCTACATAACAAGCAACAGTGCCAGATAGGTGATACCTTCTTTTGAGTTGTTGGCCATGGTGTCTCAAAGGACTCCCAGATAGTAACCCAATATAGAACTGGGAAAATGAAGGGCAGACCCTCATCTAAACTAAAGGAATATTGACAACCAATTGCTACTAGATGAGGAACAGCTGATCTTCCTAAAACAAAGACTTCTAGATAGGCTAACTAGATTCACCAGATGGACAAGTAATGGAGAACGGCTGGGGTTGCTGACATCACAACAGAAACTAGCAGGGATAACAGAGTATAAGAGCTCTAGTGGGGAGATGGATGCTGTGGGAGGGTGCCATATGGGAAGTCAGTGTATAGTTGAATAAGATGTTTTGGGATGTTCTGTGTGATATATGCACACACACAAATATCAACAAATTTTAAAGAATGGATTTGAGGAGGACACATAAAAAATAAGTCACGTTAATTAGTGAAGGTGATAAACGTTACCATTGAAATCTACCCAATGACTTTATAGACATGCACAAGTACCAAGGATCTGAGTGCAACCAATTATGACTACTAATAATCAGATACATACGGATTAGAGATGCATACACCAACATTTCAATTTCATTAGCAAAAACAATGACTTTCTGTAAGAAACAGTATATTTTAAAATGAAATGGAGATTTTTTTTTTAAGGATTAAAAAGTCATTAAATTTTATGTCTTACAGGGCTTATACTGAGTTCAACAGCGAACCTAAAAAAATTTTATAGCCACTTTTGAAAGATGTGTCTTTGCTCTGGAAATTGTTAATGAGTGTGTTAAAGCTGTAATGAAATGCTTCTTCTAAAAAAATTTAAAAATTATATAAATACTTTATTTATTATTTTTATGTGTATTTGTGTGTTGCCTGCATGTAGGTAAGGACACCTGTGTCATGCATTGCCCACAGAGGACAGGAGAGTCTGTTGGATCCCCTGGAACTGGAGTTACAGACAGTTGTTGGTTGCCATGTGGGTGCTGGGATACAAACCCAGGTCTTCTGCAGGCACAGCCAGTGTTCTTAACCACTGAACCACCTTTCCATCTCCCAAATATACCTAATTTCTTAATGCTCCTTTTCGTTGAATCTTTGTGATTTTTATACAGTATAGTTTGATGGTATTTAGATCCCTTCCCCTAACTGTATGGCCAAGGAGTCTGATTTGTGTCCCTATATGTCCTTCAGTTTTGGTCCATTTGCTGATCCCACCAAGTATCCCAGTCCTGTAAGACAAAGTGTTTAACCCTCCAGCAGTAATCAATCACCAGCAGCTCCTTAGGTTGTAGGATTTCTCACCCACTTTCCCATGTCTATGTCGGGATTTTTGTCTGGTTTGAGCTTACATAGGACTTGTGAATGCTGTCACCACTACTTAGAGCTTAAGAGTAACTGACTATTTCCATCCCACTATCTTTACGACTATTTCCTTGTAGCCATATCCATCCCCATCTCTGACTCTAACAATCTTTCTGCTTGCTCTTCAACAATGATCTGCCTGAGCCTTGGGAGGGAGAAGTTTAAAATAGGTGTCCTATTCAGTGATAATTACTCTGCAGCCTCATGTTCTTGGCACATTGGCCAGTTGTGGGTTTTCTGTGATGATGACCATCTGACCCCCCAAAATAACACGGACTATTTCCACAGCCTTTGATTGCCCAACCCAGAACTTGAATGTAATACCCTATTCAATGTACGGCCACACTTTACACATAGGTCTTGAAGCTATCAATCTTGAAGTAACCTGGAAGACTCCTCCTTGAAAACTAGCTCTCATAAGTTGCCAAAGGAGAAAACCAACGGTCACAACCACCTGCAAAGCCTAATAAGTAATGACTGGCCAAGCAAACAATGGCTACTGGTCCCATAGGGACACTTTTATCTTGGGGGGTAATCTACTGTTTTCTAATTAGAATTAATGCCAGATCAATAGTAAGGAGCTTGTGTCATGTATGATTCTGTCAATATTGCCAAATACATATAGCTGGAAAGATCATAAATCCTAGAGAAAAACCTAATTTTTCCACATCCCTAGACTAGCCATAATTTCTTTCTTTATTCTAAATATGAATCCTCCTGTTCACAAATAAGTGTGTCTTTCACCACTCATTGAAGAAGCTTCTTTTTTTGCAACAGATGGAAACTCTTATAGAGTTCTAGAACTGGTTAAATGCAGAGAATAAGGGTCTGTGAGACACTTAACCCTAAGTGACAAATCTTCAATGCAATCTCTACACATAGGACGAATGTATTTCTCAACTCCCACCAGAGCTATACCTAATTTTAACATAAAACTATATTAAAATGTCATTTAATTATTAGCATTAATGTTGATTGCACTTCTACTTCAATTTATGGTATATTTAATAAACTGCTTTCTAAGAATATCAATATTGTTTTAGTTATATTTACATTAAAATGTTTTATTGAGGTCTTTCTTTTTATGTTTATTTAAAAAATTTTTAATAAATACAAGATTAGAAGAAGCATTTCACTACAGATTTAACATATTCAGTAACACTCCAGAGCAAGAGTACATTTCTTTCATAAGTGGGTGCAAGTTTCTAAGTTCACAGTTGAGTTAATACAGTTATACAATATTGAACTCAGTATAAGCCCTATAAGACACAAAATTGAATGAGTTTTTTAAACTTTAAAAAAGATCTCCATTTCATTTTAGAATATATTTTTCTTTGCAGAAGACTCGCTTTTGCTACTAACACTGAGATGTTGGCACATGCATCTCTATATGTATCTGATTATTACTAGTCAGAATCGGTTGCACTTGGATCCTTGGTGCCTGTGTATGTCTATAAAGTCATCAGGTACATTTCATTGGTAATTTTTATCACCTCTGCTAATCAGCATGATGTAAATTTCCATGATTCCTCCTCAAATATAATACATTTAAAAAAATTTGGTGACTTTGTGTGGGTGTATATCACACAGAACATCTCAAACCATCTTATTCAACTGTATACCCACTTCTCAGATGGCACCCTCCCATAGCCTCCCTCCACTCACTTGAGCCCTTATACTCTGATATCCCTGCTACTGTCTGCTGTGTTGTTGGCACCCCCAGCCATTCCCCACTACTTGCCCTTCTGGTAAATCTATTCAGCCTATCTAGCGGCCTTTGTTTTAGGAGGGTCAACT
>NW_008352267.1:6738436-6750709 GCF_000622305.1 Nannospalax galili | reverse complement strand
CTCCTCTCTGGCATTGTTGCTTGTTATGTAGCCTTTATCTATGCATATGGACTCTTAAGAAATTATATTGACCCCTTTAACCTTTGCTTATACTTTCCTTTTGGATGTTTAAGGCCATGTTTGGCCCAGATAAACTAATTTATTTTTGCTTTTAAGGTTGTTTGAGGATCTGTTCCTCAGGGGTCTCATGGGCTTGGGAGGAGTCTCTGACTCCTTTCTTTTACCAGTTCCACCTATGTGAAGATAAGTCAAAGGTCTGCTTGACCAAGGTTGGCTTCACTTGAAAGCATGGAGAAAATGATTCCTCTGTGTTGACCCTCTTCTTTCTAGACTGGGCACTGGTTCAAGTCCATCTAGTGGGGTCTCCTCGGCCTCCTTGATCAAGAGGACAGGTGACCCACCACAGTTACAGGAAATTTTGAGAGATGCTCATAGTCCCCTGGAACTAGTCGACCTAGGAGGGCAAGGAGCAAAAACTGTCCTTTATGTCCCTCTGACCAAATTAGTATAGCCCTTAAAGTATATATGTTAAACATCCAAGCAGTTTGTTTACGTCTTTCATGTAATTGGAATATGATTTTATACACAGTAGAGATTTTATTTTTTTCAAAACCATTCACTGGAATTCTATTTTTTCAGTAGATGTCTGTATCCATTTCTAGATTGTGGTAGTCATCCATAGCTGCAAGGATCAATGTATGCATTCTACTTTATTGTCTTTCAATAGTTTTATTTATAGGTAAATACCAGATTTGTCATAGTAGATGTTCATAAGAAATTTGAATTAAATGTAACCATTTCTACTTCATTCTTTAAGTTCTGTAGAATAAAATTGTCTGATCTGAGCTTATTTCCATCTAAATGTAGATTCAGGTTGTTAAGTTCTAATCAGACACTCAGAAAATATTATATATATTAGAAATAATGTGTACCCACAAATGCTTTGGGGACTACTGAGATAGAATCAGTGTTGTATTTTTTATTCCACTTTACATGTTTTATACCTTCATCTACTTATCCACTTTGGATTCACAGGAGCTTAGAATTATTTTAGTCTTTTATAAAATACTGATTGTGCAGTCATACCTTTATTAAATTTTGGATTTTAAGATTTATTGGTGTTGTTTATTAATTAAACTTATTTGATGAGGCATATTTTTACCCTTTATCTATTAATCATATATGTGTGTGTGCTTTTACAACTTGGATCATGTATTTGTACATTTATATTTGTATTTTATTTTAATATATTCAATGTCAATAATGATGTCTTTTATCCTCTTTAATCAGAAATTCTAACAATATATCAAATAAATTATTAATGATAATAAATGCTACAGATATATAAAGTTAATTAGTAATATTGATACTACTTATTTATGCTTAATTTATTTATTTTGGTGTTAATCTTTTTACATACTAATATATAATTTAAAATTGTTTATTAATTATTTTTAGTATATGTTTGAATGTTTTTGCTGCATGTGTGGAAGTGCATCTTATGCATGCAATGCCCATGCCAAAAGAAGGTGTCAGATCCCCTCAATCAGGTATTACAGAAGCTTCTTAGTTGCCATTGAGAGTGCTGGATACTGAATTCAGATCCGCTGGAAGAGCAGGAAGTACTTTCACCTGATGAGTCCTCTTTACACTTCACTATTTATTCTTTGATTTTTAAAAAATTTATTCGTACAATGTATTTTGAGCATATTCACACCCCTCCCCTATCTCCAGGCCTACAGCATGAGTCCCACTCAAGACTTCAAGTTCTATAGTATTATTTTTCTTTTTTAAAGGCTTACCAAGTTTAATTTGTGCTCCTCAAATACTGTTTCATGTGGGTTCATCCATTGGTGACTGGTCAGTCAAGCTGTGTTCACATCCTTAAGGAAAACTGACACTCTCTCCAGCAGCTATCAACTGCCAACAGATCTTCAGCCAGAAATGAGACTTCCTACCCACCTCCATCATCTATTCTATGTTTTTTCTAGGAGAACTTTCACAGTCCTAGTGAACGTTGCATAACTACAATGTATTCATATGTACAACTACAACTACTTCACTATATAGGGGACCCTTGACCACCCCTTGGGTGGGGTAGAGTTGGCGCGGAGTCACGACACAGACACCGGGAGTCAAGAGAGAAGCAGGCAGGGTGAGTAGCTGCAGACTCATTTATTGCAGATATGGGGCTCCCTTATATACCCCTCCCAGTGTCCCATTGGTCCATTGATGGGTCATGTCTGTTCCTCATTGGCTCTCTGTATCAGGCCATTTTCGTGTCAGCTGTCTCTATGTCTTTTGGCAGAACACAGGTTTGCCTCAGCCTGATGTTTTACCCGGCTTGCTGTGTGCGTGCTCTGACCGCCCAGGCTACACTTCCTCCTACAAGTAACCAACAAATTATTTCAATTTTTGTATTAGGAATAGCCGAGATATTATTTTTTCCAGGTTTATCAGAGTTGCCTCGAAAAATGTGTACTCTCTATAGTTTTTGGGACGGGGGTTGAGATAGCGTCTCCCTGTAGCCCTATCAGGCCTGAAACTTGTTTTGCAGACCAGATTGAACTTCATCTCAAAGTGATCCGCCTGCGTCTGTGTGGTGAGTGCTGAGATTAAAGGCATGTGTCAACACAACTGGCCCCATATAGAATTTTTAAAACATACACCTAAATTATATGATTAAATTAAAATATATTGAAATATTTTATATTAAATATTATATAAGTGTTTGTCTGTCTTCATATTCACACAGGTACATATTTTTATTGCCACCTGGATAATTTCTTTTCTCATATCATTACTTTGTGCAAGCATCTTTTTCAAGTGTAATTTTTGCTTTTGCAAAAATTATAAAATAAAGAATTTTTTTATTTTATAAGGTGTATTATGTTTGATAAATGCCTCGTATCCACAAAGTACACTCAACAATAAATCAAAAGAAAAGTAATATATTCTTCAACTAAATAATCTATCACTAAAACCCAAGGTTGTTCATATTAACCCTTCCATTCAAAAGACATAGAAATGGTAGATTCAGTACCTTTACAAATCTTACCACTATTATCTGAAAGGACAAAGTAAATAAGGTATTGTCAAGGTAAATCAAATGTGTTGACTTGCACACTTCATAGTGATGAATGGCTAAAACAAATTGAATCCTCACTTTGGAGGGTTCTAGAGAAGCAAGACAGAGACAACTAAAAGTATAGATTTTTTTTTTTAAAGACTGTCCAATGGGGACAGTCTAAATTAAGGGTTGCATGTTCAAGATGTTTAAGAATCAGAAGTAAATAGATAATAATCCTACTTTGGACATTTAAGTAGATAGTCCTCCACTTTGTTGAAAAGCTAAGAACATATATCCTTGGAGGAATGAAGGAATGCAGTTCTTAAATATTGTTCAAGACTTACCTAAATCATGATATCAAAGATACCCTGAAGATGCAATTCAAAGTGTTCCTTAAGAAGGCATATTGAGTTTTGATGCTCCAAAGCCTAAAATTTGTTTTTGAAGGTTAATGACTAATGTGAAGTAGAAAGTATCAAATGACAATAAGAACAGCACAACAGAAGAATAAAAAGCAGAGAGTGGAAATACATTATCATACTTAGTACAGATATTGAAAAAACCCGAAAAACAGCACAGGTTGAAATGTGCAAAGTAAAAGTTGTTTTAATGACAAAGATTGTTTGAAAAAAAAAAGATTTATGAAAATACTAAAAGGAAATCAGTAACCATAATTAAACTGGTGAATAAATGGCAGCAGTAGACTTAAATACAGAAATAATAGAGCTAAAAGGATAAAATTATCTTAGATGTAACAATCAAACATGTGGGAGAGTAGTGGCGTTTTTATCTCAAGGGAAATCAACAGCTGTCTAATTGGAATTAAGGCTCACTTAATTGGTGGTATTTATGTGTGATACTGTGAAAAAAGCCAAATGTACATGGCTAGAGAGTTCATAGATCCTAGAGAAAAATCTACTAACCCCATTCCTAGACCAATGTAATTTCTTAGTGTATTCTAAATATCCATCTTCACATTTACAGACAAGTGTAACTCTCACCAGTAATCAAAGAAACTTCTTTTTTGAAACAGATGGAGGCTAATACAGAGTTCTGCAATTCATCAAGCACAGAGGATGAGACTGTGAGGTATTTACCCTTAAGCACCACATCTTCAATGCAATCTCTACACATAAGTGCCTCTTTCAGCTCTCACCAGAGAGGGTTCCTTTTGCAGCAATTGGTGATTAACCCAGAAACCCACAACTGGCCAATACGCAGAAAACAGGAGACTGCAAAGTGCACCTCTTTGAGTGTGATATCTATTGCAAACTTCTGCATCCCAAAGTTCAGGGATCATTGTGGCAGAAAGGGTAGAAAGATTGTCAGAGCCAGAGATGGTAGATGACCACAAGGAAAAAGTTTTCTAGACAGATTTGCCAGGTAACTTTCCCCCTGTCTGTATTCTATTGTTGTCTCAGGATGGACATTCCTTCAGATGAAAATAGCATGTATTTGTAATTGCAATGTCCTCTTTGCCCTGCAATTTGGCAATCTATCTCCTCGGGTAATTCTATCATTTAGCCCAATCATTGATTGGAAGTTGTCCTGAATGACTTCAAAGATTAGGAGATGGAGGAGATAGTCTGAATACGATCAAAGTACATACTATGAAATGCTCAAAGAATCAATAAAAATATTTTAAAAGATGTGACTGGTACACCAGGTCCCTTCAGATAAAATAAAGAAATTTCCATTTCTTATTATTGTATTTATAATGGCCAGAACAATCAGCAAAATAGAAATGAGTTATAATTACAGGTTACATTTACTCACCAAAAAAATTAAAGGAAAGTCAAATGATGAACCTTGGGAGAGAGAAAGTGTATGCAAAATGGAAGCTTAGTGTTAGGAAGGATCATCAACAATAACACATACAGAGAGAGAGAGAGAGAGAGGGAGAGAGAGAGAGAGATAGAGAGGCATGTGCAACTGTACATACATGCATATCCACAAAAACATGCACACACATGTGCACATGCACGCATGTATGTGCAGACACACTAACACATATTCATGTGCACATGGGCACACAGAGAAAACCCAGAACACATTTTTTGATGACTTTGTGTCTCAGTCTTCCATTTACAACATTTCAACCCCTTCCTGTCCTCTTGAAAACACCCCCCTGTGTTTTCATCTATTTCCTCTTAAATTCATGACATCTTCTTCAAGGTAAAAATCTATCTCCATTTAATGTTGTTCATATATACATGTGCTTAAGAATGATCACTTGGAATTGGATAACTTTTTAGAGATAGATTCCCTAACTTATCAGAGGGCACATCACTGGAGAAAACTGATTTTCCCTTTCTCAGTAAGCATTGATTTCCTGTAGCATATCATCTGGTACTGGGACCCTGTGTATTTTCACTCAGTAGTTTCGGCATGTCAATTGGCTTTGCCATTATGCAGGTTTTGTTTAGGCAACTGTATAGATGAGACATTCTCATTTGGTTAAATATGTATAAAATTTGCCCATGTATTATTACTATTAATAACATCGTATTTGTGGTTCATTATATAAAATACAAAGACAAAAGGAAAAGGAAAGTAGATGAAGATAATATGCCTTAATTTATTAATTTATTATGCATTTTATGTCAGGCAACTTATTCCATTTAGAATAATCATTAAAATAGTAGAAAGAAAATAAACAAGAAGAGTGAAAAGTAAAAAGTGACAAACACTACATAGTAAAAAGATGAAAAGAAATGAATGTAAAAGGAGATAAATTACCAAAACTGAGATGAAAGTGAAATATTTAAATCTATATAACATTTTAATTATAGATATATTATTTTCCCTAATATATAACCATAGAATACAAGCTCCAATTAAAATCTTTTTATTATTGAGAGATAGAGAAAAAATATAAAATACAGAGATGTACTCTCTGGCACAGAATGGTATGTATATTACAGGAGTAAGAGACCAATTTCTGCTTCAATTTAAGGTCTATTTCAGAAGAGGAAGCCCACTTGGCCTAATTAGCAGAGCCAAGAACCCTAGACATAAAACTACTAAATGGATATAGTAGGAACCGACTCCTAATTACTTGTTGTTATACAGATTAGTGAATATCCCAATGCTTTGGAAAAGATTACTTTTGCAGCAGATGACGTTCAACATCAAAACCAAAAACTGGTCAGCATAAGGAGAATAGGAGACTTGGGTGATGTCAGCCCTAAATGGGACTCCTATATCATACTCTCTCTTCCCAAGGCTCTGGGATCATTGCAGAAGAGGGAGCCAGAAATAGTAGATGAATACAAACAAACTTTATATAGTGGACCTATATAGTGATTTCCAGGCCATCAGGAGCTACAGGAAGACTCTGTCTCACTGTAAACTACTAAATACAATACACATTTCAAAATAACTCTGATGGGTTTGGGAAAAGTAATATAAAAAATATTGTTATTATGGAAATTGAAATAACTTTGTGGTTACATATAGAAGTGATAGACAGTAGGAAAAAGAAAATACAGTGTAGATAGTGTGAAATTGTGAGGTCACATAGTTCTGAACTGAAGAGAATTTTCAATCTATTGTTAGCTGAATGAGTAAATTAAACTTATATAACCTCTCTGAGTCCCATTTTGTCACTTAAATAAAGGACATTGGTATAATTTTCTTCATGTATTACATAGGTAGAATGTTGTAATGATATTTGTAAATTAAAAGACAACACCATTTAAAAGAAGTTAAACTTCGCATCTAAGAAGTTATGCTTCTTAGTTTTAATGTTAATGTAATTACAATTACAGTTTTATCATTTACAAAATGAGAATTAGTTCAAATATGTATTTTTCCAATTTAATTTTTTATTTAATTTTTGTGATTTTTATGCAATATAGTTTGATAATATTTCGATCCCCTCCCCTATCTACACCTCCTCTCACAGGCTTCTGCCCAGTTTAATGTACACATGTGTGTATATATATATATGTACATTATATAGTCTGATTTGTGTCCTCAAATGCCATTAACTGCCAAAAATTCCATAGGTTGGGTTGGGAGTACTTACCACATCCCCATGTCTATGCTGGTGTTTTGTCCCTTTTGAGCTTGTATAAGTTTTGTGCATGATTTGATGTATATGTTTATAATAAATTTAATTCTCTCCAAATATGTACATGTTTTATTTAATGATAACCTTTTCTGAATGAGGAAAAATAATATTTATAAAATTAGAGCTGGTTTACTGCAAATAAAAATACTTAAAAATATGGCCGCTTGCTATTCATGCTCATGATATGTCATATTGTAAGTCAAAGAAATGAAATTTATAGAAACTGAATTTGGCAGACCAAAGGACAACTTCTAGTGACATAGAACTAATAGAAAACTTGGTTAAAATAGTATCAAAGGAATGGAACTCAAAGAGGGAGCAAGCTTTCAGAAGTGAAAAAAGACATGATTTAAATTTAAAAATGGATAATTTTAAAGAAAATTGTCAATGTTATAAAATGGATTATTAATCTGAAAGAAGAAGTTGAAAGAAGTGCTATGTGACATAGTAAACAAATCAATTACAAATGAACCCAGAGGAATAAGATCAAAATAGAAAACATGGGAAAAAGAAACAGACATGAAAATATTTAAGTGTTTTAAAGGGATATATCAAGTAAATGAAAATAATTCAACAAGACAGAGAAATATAATTGGAACAATATTAAATAAGTGAGTGACTTATATGGATCACCTGAAAAATTAAAATCCTTAAAAGTTCCCATTTTTGGATTTTAAAGTGAGAAGGAAATAGTTCTTACCACAAAAAGAGAGTTCTTAAGTTCTTCTTTACTGGTTTATATTTTTGTGAGTTTTGTTTTATAATTGAAATAGAATCAGACATTCATATTAAGATGATACAGAAGACTAAATATTCACAAAGATGCAGATAGCTAACTAAATATGACATGGCTCAATGTTCTACCACCTGTTATAGGATTTTTAAGATATTCATGTTTGAATACATGCATATACTACACTTACAGAGAAGCATATATACACCTATGTAGGCTTCATAATTATATATATAAATTTATATTGATCATCCATTTATACATAATTTTATGTAGTTCCAATGCCACAATTAATGTTAACTCTAACTTTAATCTTCTTGCAAAATTTATTTAATATTTGTATGGTTTTTCGTATGTGTAGGTGTGTGTGTGTGTGTGTGTGTGTGTGTATGTGTGTGTTCACAGTCTTGATCCAGACCAGTAAAGGAAGTTGGATCTCTGGAGGTTAGAGTTATAGGTGGTTGTGATCCAAGTAACATGGGTGCTGGGAGCCTAACCCAGGTCCTCTCTAAGAGCAGCAAGTGCTCATAACAACAGAGTGCTCATTTTAACTTTTAACATTCAATTAAATCTTTTAAGTTTCATATATGCATATATCTATCTATCTATATCTATATCATCTATCTATATATATCTATATCTTTATATATTACAGGCCCAGATTAAAATTATAAAACTAAAGATCTAGGAATTAGTAAAGGCAATAAATATTACCTTGGATAATGTCTTATCCCTGTTTTATTGTTACTTTTCACATAAATGTGAACAAGCACACACTTAAGGTAAGCATAATAGAGAGGAAAGGGATGAAAATGGGACCTATAAGAGATAGAGATTCAACAGCAAATGATCATACCAGTATATTATAATAACTGGAATTCATAAACATTGTCACTTAAAGCATCTCATCAATATCTTTATATTTGTATACTGATAATTAAGCTAAAGACTTGATTTAGTCCCAGATGATCACTTTAGAAAAGGGCAGAAGAATCTATTCACATACTAACAGTCTCTTGAAAAGTCAAGTTGTCTAATTAATTGACTTAATGCAGGCTGTGATTCCTTTGAGTCCATTTTGATTAGATTTGAATGTAAATAAATTATTTAGTGCCAAGACCTCAGCTTTTTAACTCCAAATGCACGTTTCATATTGCTGGCGGGATGTAGATGCCATATTTTAAAGACAGGTTTGCTGCTGTTCTAGAGGACCAGAGTTCAGTTCCCAGGACCCCACAGGCAATCCAATACACTGTGTACCTCCAGCTTCATGGAATCTTTCACTCTTTTCTGGCCTCCATAGAGGCAATCATATGGTGTACATAAACTGCAGACAAAACATAAATAAATATAAAATAAAAATAAATAATTCTTAAAATGAAAAGTATGTAGGTAACATTAAGCTGGGTTATAATATTGATTGTTTTGTGTAGTTCCATTGAGCATAAAAGAAGACCCAATACTTCTCAAGATTATGTTTGTGGATACCTATTCAATGATACATTGACTTGATACTAAACGTCATTGTCATCCTAATTAAACATGTCAATGACTCTTTGCTCTTACTTTTATTTTAAATAAGTGGAATTCCTTAATGTCTTTCTATGTATTTTTTTTTAGATATCAGATTCACTAAAAATGAGATGCAGTGCATTTACTGTTAT
Source organism: Nannospalax galili (assembly GCF_000622305.1). Lineage (NCBI taxonomy): Eukaryota > Metazoa > Chordata > Mammalia > Rodentia > Spalacidae > Nannospalax > Nannospalax galili. Next base: position 6,741,167 of record NW_008352267.1, on the reverse strand, counting down.
TGAAAGCTACTTCTAATCCAAGTGTGGTAGAAAACACATATAATTCCTGCACTTGGTAGGTAGGTGGAGTTAAGAGGATCTGAGCTGGAAGCCAGTTAATGCTCTATGAAGCCCTGTCTCAACCATCACCACCTCGCAGAGAGAAAAACATTATCATGTAAAAGTTAAAAATTCAATTGATTTCACACACACACACACACACACACACACACACACACACACACACATATATATATATATATATACAGATGCACATAACTTCGTTTCTTAATGAGGATCTTTTATTTCTTTTGTTAGTTTCATATCTGTGATTTGATTCTAATTACTATTTTCAGTTATGTAAGACAGACATGTATCCACCGAAACATGTATCTTATTTCCTTTCTGTGTATAAGGTGTAGAATATTTTTTAGTGTTTTTTTAACTTTAAAAAAACTTTACTGAGAATTTCATACATGCATATAAGGTGTTTTGATCAAATTCACATCCACTCTGTCCCACCCAACACCTCCCATATCTCCCCGTCAATTTTTTCTCACAACTTTGTGTACTTTTTCTTCTTTTCTTTTTTTTTAAATGGGGATTTTTGCACTCTAACATTTACCTCTCTGAAGAGGCAACCCTAAAATCTTTTAGGGATTAGATAAGAGCTCCCAAATACTGTTGACATTTTTGGCCTTTGGAACAGAGTATGTTGCTAAGAGGCCCAAAATTATCAAAGTGCCTGATAACAAATCCTGGGTCCATCACTCTAAAGTCCAGCCTTGGCAGACAAAAGAGAAATGAGGAGGAACCCAATAGAGGGATGCTTTCAGAAGCTCTCGTCAAGAAATCCCAATGAACTCTGATATGAATATTTGAAATTTGCCCTATTCTGACTTTTTTCTCGTTCCCGGTCTAGAACTTGTAATGCTAACTACTCTTGCCTTTACTTCTCCTTCACATGCCCTATTCACCAGTCAAGGACTTTCTTTTCTCCCTACAGATAAAGAGTTATGCAATTTGGGAGTCGTTTAGATAGGCCCACTAAAGAGGTACCAAAATTGCCTTACCCTGCATCCTTGTTGAGCATGGAAGAAGCCAGAGTGGTATGCGACCGGATTCCCTATTGGTGTGTGATAAGAGTAGGAGGTAGGAATTCGCTAGGGAGTTAGGGTAAAAAGACACAAAGGAAAGTATCCAGTTTCTTGGCTAAAAGTTAAAATGTTCTAAGATGTAGAATATTAAGAGAGATCTTTTTATCATAATTTGTACTTTTTATAAAAATGAAGGGTGATACTCTAACAAAACCTCAAATATCATTATACACATTACTTATATTTTTAGTGAAAGAATATATACTTCACTGGTTTGTAAATCACTTCCATCTACCCGATGCCTTATTCAAGAAAGTAAATCTAAGCATAAAGGTCTAAACATTGTACTGCCTTGGAAAAAAAAAAAATTGCCCACATGGGATCAGAGTAAGTGAGGCTTTTATTGTTCCAAACAGGTTTTCTCATTGAATTTTCACCTGCTTAAAGCTCAGCCAAATTATGGTACAGAACCAGTTTTTTTTTTTTTTTTTTCATTTTCTTTGTGAATTAAAAGTAAAACAAATGTGCAATTAGGCCTAGACACCAGATGGTCTGAAATAGGTGTAAACATAAGGCACCATATGTCTGATTAGCACTTTCAGAAAGCACTTGGCATTGTTAAAATATTTCATTTTCAATAGACATGAATATACATACACTACCACAATTAAAGATAAAAGGACAGATTCACATCTAACTATTTAGTGGAAGTATTGCTTGGGACTAGACTGTATACTCTATCAGGAAAACAGCAAAATTTCCTTTGCTGACTCCTGAGGAGGCACAGAAAATTAAAGTCCACATGGGGGAATAAGTCTGTAGAGAATTTTTGTCCTTTGACAGGTCATTAAAAACATGTGCTATTGAAGCTGTCTTTAGTTTCCAAACTGTCTCAAGAGTAAATGAATCTCCTGGGAAGAATTTTGCACCTGAAGGGGTTTGCTCCTTTTCATTTATTTTACTCTGTACTGTGCTTTTTCCTTTTCTTTCTCCTATAGACTTTGCACTTTTAAAAATGGGAAAACAGGAAAATTTTACATTTTAAATGAGCAATAAAACACTATGGTTGAAAACTGTAACCTGTCTTGACTCAGAGGTCATATAGCACAGTCATTAGTTATCCAGCATTTCCATCCCATGTCTATTAAGGCACATATGTTCTATATTCATTGTCTCAGATTCATACAGTCATCTTTTTATACTTTTCTTCTGGGTTAATCTAACCAATTCAGTGGGTCTAGTTTCCTTTTCCTGCCATTATTGCTGACATAAAAACCAAAACTAAATCTTTGACATATAGTTATGCAATAATTTTGAATATTGCATTAACACTTTTTCCTTGGAGACTTTTACTACTATTAGTTCTCTGGACAGTTCAGTTCTAATCCAGGCTCTTAGGGAGCAGATTCTGAGTATGATATGCATGCCAGAAATGGATATACTTTATTGTCACTTTGCTTATTGACATTTATTGGTACTAACTACCCTGTTCAAATTATGAGTTTTCATTTTAATTTTATTAAATTGTCTTTCAGTATTCAATATTCTTTGCTTTCTCACTGTCTTATAGTAAGTTCTGAAATTCTATACTCTGCTATAGTGTAACAACTTTCTAAACATAATATATTTTTGAAATTTTGTTCTTGTAACTTTAT
>NW_008352267.1:6736277-6738151 GCF_000622305.1 Nannospalax galili | reverse complement strand
ATATATATATATATATATGCAATAGTGGTTAGTTAGGATGAATAAAGCCATAGGTTCAATCTGAAAATCTGAATAACCAAAAAAATGAGTGAATAAATGAATGAATAAATATTTAAAACAAAAAAATCACCGAATGCCCAGAAAGTTATTATTGTACATTTTCACTTATAAATTGGCAAAACTACAAAGTTAAGACACAACTATGGAATGTGTTACTACTTTAACTCAATATGATTACATTCTGTATTACTTTACATTACATATTTTCAAAGTACTTTGAGAAAAATAGTCTTTAAAAATATATGAGCTATAGAACAAGCAAGGAGATATAAAATGGTGCTGATTTCAGAGCTTCATTTCTACTTACTAGCTTTCATAGTGCTAAAAATGTGTAGTAGAACACACATATAATTCCTGCATTTGGTAGGTAGGTGGAGTTAGGAAGAGCTGAGCTGGAAGCCAGTTAATGCTCTATGAAGCCTTATCTCAAACATCACTACCTCTCAGAAAGAAAAACACTATCATGTAAGAGTTAAAAATTCAAGTGATTTTACACATATATAGATGCACATAATTTCATTTCTTAATGAGGATCTTTTATTTCTTTTTTTAGTTTCATAGCTGTGCTTTTATTTCTAATTAGGTTGATTCTATTTATTTAGTTTCATATATGTGCTTTTGATTCTAATTAATATTTTCAATTATGTAAGACAGACATATATCTACACTAAGGTGCTATGTATGCTGCTGAAAGGAAAAAAATAATGATCAGGCTTACTCAGCTGTGAATCCTGTGAACTATGACTGGCTTGGCAAGAGATTCCTACCGGTGCAGTAGTGAAATGAACATTATGGAAATAATTACATTCTAATTGAATTTAAGTCTGCTTCTGTGATGTAGTCCATTTTATTTTTTGTCTTCATGACTATTTGTAAATGTGTGTGTGTTTATACTGCTTATAAGATTGCTCATAAAAGATGCAAAGTGTAAAGAATTCAAAATAGGTAATTCAGAAACTCAAAGTGTCCCTGGAAACCCAATCTCTTTCACCCTCTTTGCTTGTCCAATCATAGGATGCACTAAGTTTTTCTTCAGGCTGGCTCCATACACAAGGTGCTTCCATGCATACCTGGGGTGAGATGGTAATCCATTCTTAGCAAAGTTGAGCACTTCAGTGATTCTGAGTTTCTGATCAGCAATATAAAGGCTCCATTTAGAGAAGATCTTAACTGAATTTGCCTGTCTCTTATTGGTAATATTTTTCTTTTTTAATATTATTTTTAATTTATGTGTATTTGTGTTATGCCTACCTGTCTGTAAGTGCACCTGTGTCATGCAATGTCAAAAAAGGAAAGAAGAGGTTGTCAGAGCCCCTGGAACTGGAGTTACTGAGGTTATTATCACCCATGGGGGTGCTGGGATTTGAACCCCGGTCTTTTTCAAGAACAGCAACCACTGATATTAACCACTGAGCCATGTCTCCAGTCACTTGGTTATGATTTTTCCTAACTTCATGATTCCAAAATAATTACAACAGCTTTCAGCCAACCAGGTGGAATGTGATAGATGCCAGAGAGATGAGCAAAATTTTCTCTGTACAAACAATTACAAAATATATATGGCAGTAAGATTGGTCCATCTAACTAAACAAAAAACCTATTTATTTTATAATCTTTATATGTTTATTAAGGGCATATATATATAAACATCCCTTAAATTGTAAAAATTATTCCATCTTTCACCTTCCAGGTGAAAAGACATTTTACAAATAATCTTCTTGTAGCACTCTCCAGTGAGAATTGTATAAATGAAGGCTTAAGTATCAGTGATTTTTTTTAACATAAAATGGGAGTTGTCTTTAAATGGAGTTGAC
>NW_008352267.1:6730294-6736223 GCF_000622305.1 Nannospalax galili | reverse complement strand
ATAATTTTGACTTTTAAGCTTTATGAATCTTAATTATGTTCTTAATTTCCTGATATAATAATTTTTCCAATACTACTAATATGTAGCTCCAGGTTTCTCTAACCTCTATGAATCTTCTATATAAGTTTCTTTCTTCATTTTACATAGAGAAAATAACATTACTTTTAGACAGGTTAGACACTACAAAACAGTTTGCATAGGGGTCTGCACTGCAGACTATTTGTTATAAATATCTGCATTAAACTGCATGGATTACTTATTCTGCCAAATAAACTATGCAAATTATATAGAAAAAGGTTATGTAAAATATTCTCAACAAAAGATGATACTTATGAAAGATAAATACAGTAGATGCTAAATCAAGTGAAGTCTAAATACTATTAAAAATGTAGTACATAAAAGTTTTAGGTTACTGAAGGATTACTTGAGATATTTATAATTTCTCCAACATTTACCATTAAGTAATGACACTATTTTTAAAATTATGCATACAAATTGATGATTTGTGGTGTTATTCTTCTATATTTTACACTGAGAAATGGTTTCACAGATTGATGAGGTGTATAAATAGACATTCTTCTTACAGTGACTGATAAAGATATTAACAGTTGCACTTTGATTTATTCAATGCAATAATTGATTTTCTTGATGAATATTTCAGTGTTTGTGTGTTCAATTTTTAATAATTTTGTTGATAAATTGTTCTATTTTCTTAATTTAATATTGGTGGATAGGTAGATCTATATAATCTGCTATCAATAAATTATGCATCTAAAATTTCAGTAGGACTTGGGTGCATACACTCTTCCACTTTCTGTATGTAACTGTAAACACATTTAAATTTATGAACAAAAAGACAAGAACAGTGAGTTTCAAAAAGCAGACTTTTTATACTTAGTAAAATATTTACTATTACTATTACTAATATTTTGGATAACGAAATTTCTCATTCCCTAAAGTAAATGAAAAAATAATACAAGCATTCCCATTTGCAGTACTGGTCACTGAAGTACGTGGTCTCTAATATGTGAATCTCATTATCACTCAAGATTTGAAGTAGGTTAATCAGGAGAGTGAGAGATCGCAAAACTTTTATTTCAGAATCTTTGACTTTGCTCAAGCATGCTTACATTTTATCAATCTCCCATTTGATAGGCTAGTTCAATTTTTTTCTATCTCAAACCCTGATGGGAAAGGTTCTTTTAATATTAAGTAATAAGACCGCTTTCAACAAACTCATGGAAGGCGAGGCAGTGTAATAGCTTAGTAGCTTTTACATAACTGAATATTTTTTTCTTCCAAAGATATTCATTTTGATATATTATTTATTATATTTTTAAAAATATTTTACTGCAGTTTTGTGCATTTCATATAATAGCTCTTAGTGACTTAGACCCCCTCCCATATCTGTGCGTCCTATAGCTTCACAACCTCCCATTGTTAAGGCCTATCTGGTTGAGAATTTTTACCCAGACGTCCTTTGGTGAAAGTTCATCCACTGGAGTCTAGTCAGCCTATCTAGAACCTCTCCCTTAAAGAATACCTACTATCTCTCACCCAGTAATAAGTTACCAAAAGTTCCTAGTCTAGGATTAGGGCCTGCTGCCCATTTTCCTTTTTATGTATCTTAATGAGATACATAATAATGGGCTAAATAGAATTTCAAAAGAGACTACAAATAGGAAAATCATTTAAAAGTGTTCAACAACCTTAGTTACTGGGCAAATATAGATTAGGAGTACTTTAAGATTATATACCAACCCCTGTCGGAATGAACACCATCAAAGCTATCAATGACAATAAATGCTTTGTTTGATGTATGAAAATAATACCTATTCGCTGTTTGAAGGAGTTCAAATTGATATGCACAATTGGTAAATCAGTCTTTAGTTTCTCAAGAAATGACAAATAAAACTACCATATAACCCAGGCCTAACACTTGTTCATCATAACTTAAAGTACTTTATATAGTGCTACAAAGATACCTCACATCCATGTTCATTGCTGCACTATTCACAGTAGCTAGGCAATTGCAGGAGTGTAGCTGTATATTAACAGTTGCATGACTAATGATAATTTGGTACCTATACAAAATGTAATCTTATTCAGCTATAAAGAAAGTTAAATTATAAAATTTGCAGGTAAAGGGAAGGAACTAAAAACCAAAATACTGAGTGAAGTAAATAAAGACATGACAGTCAAATGCTACATCCCCCCCCCGCCCATATGTGGATTGTAACTTAGCATTTTTAATCTTATGTGTTTGATTTGGAACATTTGTGAAATCTAGGAAATTACATATGATCTACTATTAGGGGCATGCCCTAAGTGAGGAGAAACAGAAAAGAATAAGTAAGTGGAAAGTAAATAGGGAGTATTCAGTCTGGGAAAAGGTTTAAGCAGAAAGGAAGATGGAGCTATTAAGGCTGCATACATGCATATGGGATGATTAACCAAAATGAAGTGAGTATGGAAATCCGTATGGGAACCTGCTATCTTATAGCTCAAATAAAAAATGAAGGAGCAATTGGAGGGATTCACCTGCATGGATAAATATGTCTACTCTTAGAACCAGTGTGTTACTAAACACAAGTCTGAGTCCCTGGTTTAGGATATGTCCACAGGAATTTGTCAGGTCCTAGAGGCCCACAAAGGAACATAGAATATCATCAGTGCTCCTTTCTGTCAAAAAATATTAAAGAACACCCTATTGCTGAAGACAACACATGTGTTAATTGTAAGACATAGAGAAAGGAAGCTGGAACTGAGGTGGAAAATTCCCCCCCAGCTCTGCTAGTTTTCCAAGTTCTGGAAAGTGCTTTGCAGGCTGCATGGGAAGAAAAGCAACATTAGTCTTACAAGGCTATTAAATGTATAAAAAGTTGTGTCCAACTGTGTAATACTGTCATGACTGTTGTAGGAGTAACCACCTGCCCACTTATTGGATTTGATGTCTGCTATACAGGAGGGAACCTGTGTCTGGTAGGTTTTCTAATACCAGTTAACACGCAATGCCTTAGGAATTCATAGGCACAAGTACAGTCAGTAAATTGACATAGCATCAAACTGCTTTCTAAATATACATCTTTATACGCATAGACAAAATCTACTCTCAACCTTAATCAGACAAACCTTTCTTTACAGTGATGAACAATGAATGCAGAGATTTATGAACATTCAAGATGCTGAGAATAATAGACAGCCGAGGCCTCAGTATTTAACAAGACATACACACTAGCCCTCTCTATTGCTCAGGAAATATTGTGGGAGAGAGCCTAGGAAGTATATATCGGCATGAACATAGGGCAAAGGACCATGAAATACCGTTTCTATACATGATATAACCATTGGAATCATGAATCACAACTTTGGTTACCTGTACTGGCTTTGCACAAAACAGATCATGTCAACAATTACTCATGGGAGGAGCTGAAGCTCATGGAGCCATCTCCTTTACTGCTAAACCATAAGCTATTGATAGTTTTGGTGAGTGGAGGCATCTCTAGCTACAGTTGTGCACCCACTACTGAGATCAGCAGGCTTAAATGGGAAGTTCAAAATTATTGATCACTTGAATGACTGTTTAAGCTCAGTTGGTCACAAAACAAAACAAAACAAATAAACATGAATGGGGAAAAAAAAGAGTTGTAGATAAGTGGGGAAAGATGGAATACAAAGTTGAGGGGAGAGGTTGGGTGGTAAGCGAGGTCAATATGTCTAGGTACATGTGTGAAATTGTCAACTAATTTTAATTAGTAAAAAATCTTTTTTAAAGACCATAAAAAGATTAGAACATGCTGAACTACATTTTGATAGTGAGACAAAAAATCAATAATGATAATAATAATGATAATGTTTATAGTCCTTTATTAATAACTTATCTGTTCATATATCAATTGAATTGACCATGGTTATCTTGAAAAGAAGCATATTGACTGTGTTTTGTCAGAATTTATTAAAATAGTTTATAGTTTCCTTACTAATCATTTGTCCCTTCAGAAAGGTAGAAAATTCTTTTCAATATAAAATTCTATGTTTGCAAGCAATTTTAATCAACAATCACAGTTATAGTTTGTAAAAGTACCCCATGGTACAATTTCATAACATGTAAGAATTTAATAGTACTTACTAATGCAGTTTCTAAGTGTGAGGTGAAATACGAAGAACTTTCAGATGAAATTACTTTTAAGGCTATCATCAAGGAAAGGCTAAGCAATTTTCTACAAACAATTATTATTGACTATTCCAGTGTTAACAAGTGTTTAAAGAGAAATTTATAAGTCTATATTAGTTCTCTGAATTCAGTTTATGGCTTAACACTTTCTATATATCTGATTTCTATTAAACTTTGAAATGAAGGATGTAGTGAGTTTTCAGATAGCACTAAAACAAGTTTAGATTCTCTTCTGAATCAAGAAATACAAAATTTCAGTATCTATACTGTATGTGTTGGTTAGGTGTTTGTCAATTTGACACAAAATACAGTCAACTAGGAAGAGGGAACCCCAAATAATGAATTTCTGCCAGCTGATGGCCTGTGACCATGTGTATGAGGTATTTTATAATTGGCTGATTGATGTGTGAAAGTTCAGCCCACTGTGGGTAGTGCCATCTTGGGGTGGATGGGCCTGGGCTATATAGAAAGGTAACTGAGCAAACCAGGTAAAACAAACCACTGTGGAAAGTTGCTCCATTTCTCTGCTTGAGCTTCTGTCTGCAAGTTCCTGTCTCCTTGTTCCTGCATTGAATTCCTGCACTGACTTCCATATATGATGGATTATGATCTGGAAAAGGTAAGCTGAAAGAAGCCCTTTCCTCCCTAAATTGGTTTTGGTCAGTGTTTCATCACAGCAATAGAAACTGACTAAGGCACTTATAAGGAATTTATTTAGAATGTTATTGTCATTTCTGTTTCTTGGTTTTAGTTTTGGAAACTTATTTTTCAATTATTAAAATGAAGATGTTATGTCACATCTATTATTTTCACATCTATTATTATATATTATTATCATCATCACAATGTACTAAAGTAACTAGACTATGTACATGATTATCATAGAACTATTGCAGTTTATACAGAAGTTATATTTTATGAATGTAATATTCTACACAAAATGTATAAAAATTATAATAGTGAACAGTTATACTATTGGTGAACAAATAAACATATAATATTGGCTGGTTGTTTGTGTGGGGAGCCACCTGCCGTCCCTGCAGATGCCATTACAAGATGGCGCTCACATCCGGTTCACGCTGAGCAGTAAATAAGTCAGTACGCATGCCCGAAGTAATTTTCCACCTTCTAGTCTCTGCCTACCTCGTGGCGTGATATGGGCTGATGAGTTTGCGACCAATCAAGAGTTGCCACGTCCAAGACGGGCTTACTAACCTATATAAGGGCTGGGTTTCCGACATTCGGGGTCTTCGCCCTGTAAGCTTATGCTCTCCCTCTCAAGATGCATTAAAGCTTTTCTGCAGAAGGATCCTGAGTGTGCCGCGTCGTTCTTGCTGGCGAGACGATAGCGCGGGACACAGGTGAAGCTGAAAAGTCTAGGGAGATACTGGGAGATTCAGTTGCAGAACTTGAGAGAGAGAAAAAAACAGGACATTTTAAATTGTGTAAGGTCCAAGGACTCTGGAAAAAAGAAAATAACGAAAAAGAATGAGCTAAAAAAGAAAGTGGCTAAGGCTGCCCTCAGATTCAACCTTTGAGACAGAAAGGAAAGAAAGCTAACAGTACTGTAGCTAGGCAATACTTCACACTGGAACTGTTAAAACTAGGATAAACTTACAAGCAAACAGTCAAAGAGTCCCTCACCACATGGCTAGTGAGGTATGGGACATGGGAGTAAATAACATCAGTCTAGGTCCTTCAGAAGCATAAGAGCTGAGTTATATAACCACCCATCCATCCTTGTGATATGCTGTT
>NW_008352267.1:6727372-6729963 GCF_000622305.1 Nannospalax galili | reverse complement strand
GGAGGCTCTGGTGTGGGTTCCTCAGTGGCCTTTGACCTCCGAAAAATTGGCTGTAGTAACTGATCTGGTCACTGAGCAGCTGGCTTTGGGGCATATAGAGCCATCTACCTCCCCTTGGAATACCCCGATTTTTGTGATAAAAAAGAAATCTGGAAAATGGAGGTTATTACATGACCTAAGAGCTATTAATGAGCAAATGTATCCCCTTGGGGCAGTGCAGCGGGGACTTCCGGTCCTCTCTGCTCTGCCTAAGGATTGGAACTTAATCATTATAGATATAAAGGACTGCTTCTTTTCTATCCCCCTGCATGTCTCTGACAGGCAGCGCTTTGCTTTTACCATCCCTTCAATTAATCATATGGAGCCAGATAAGAGATTTCAATGGAGAGTGCTGCCTCAAGGGATGGCCAACAGTCCCACCATATGTCAACTGTTTGTACAGGAGGCTCTAAAGCCTATTAGAGAAAAATTTCCTGCGATAACTATTATTCATTACATGGATGATGTGCTCATGTGTCATCAAGAGCGAGAGACCCTTGTTAAAGCTTACCCACAGCTGGTGAAAGCTTTGCAATACTGGGGACTTCAAGTCGCCACTGAAAAGGTCCAGTTTTCTGATACAGGCCAATTCCTGGGCACTGTTATTCTCCCTGATGTGATTCGTCCACAAAAGATAAAAATTTATAGAAAAGATTTGTGCACTTTAAATGATTTCCAAAAATTATTGGGAGATATTAATTGGCTTCGCCCATTTCTCAAAATTCCCACAGTGGATTTAAAACCTCTTTTTGACATTTTGGAGGGGGACACCCATATTACTTCCCCTCGATCCTTGACCCCTGCTGCGGAAACGGCACTCCTCCTAGTAGAGGAGGCAATAGAGAAAGCACAGTTACGTCGCATTAACAGCTCTCAACCTTTTTGTCTCTGTGTTTTTAAAACAAGAAAGCTGCCCACTGCGGTTTTGTGGCAGGAAGGACCCCTGTTATGGGTTCACCCGAACGCTTCCCCCTAAAAAATAATTGACTGGTACCCCGCGGCTATAGCTCAACTTGCACTTAAAGGCTTAAAATTGGCTATAGAACACTTTGGCAAGCACCCTACATCTATGTTGGTCCCCTGTAATTCCTCTCAGGTGCAAACATTAGTTGCCACCTCAAATGACTGGGCCATACTAGTTACCACCTTCTTGGGGAGAATTGATAATCACTATCCAAGGCATCCTTTGCTGCAGTTTGCAGCTCTCCATCCTGTAGTCTTTCCCCGAGTTACATCTCCCATTCCACTGAAAGAGGGATTGATGATATATACAGATGGCTCCAAGAATGGGAAGGGGGCATATGTCGTGGGTTCCAAGGTGTTCTCACGACAATATGCAGAAACCTCTCCTCAAATAGTAGAATGTCTGGTTGTGTTGGAGGTTCTTCAAAAGTTTTCAGGTCCTCTTAATATTATTTCTGACTCATCCTATGTAGTTAATGCAGTTGCTGTGCTAGAGACAGCTGGTGTTATAAAACCAACCAGCAGGGTGGCTGCCCTTTTTCAGAAAATACAAGATTGTTTATTTAAGAGGAGTACACCCTTTTATATTACACATATTAGGGCCCATTCGGGCCTCCCTGGACCAATGGCCCTTGGCAATGATTTAGCCGACAAGGCCACCAGACTAGTTGCCTTGGCCCTTGACTCCTCTTTGCAAGCTGCCAAAGAGTTTCATGAGAGGTTTCATGTCACCTCAGAAACATTGTGTAAACGCTTCTCATTAACAAGAAAAGAAGCCCGTGACATTGTCACCCAATGTCGAAATTGCTGCCAGTTCCTCCCTACTCCTTATACAGGAGTGAACCCCAGAGGGATTTCTCCTCTACAAGTGTGGCAGATGGATGTCACACACATCCCTTCATTTGGAAAGCTACAATATACTCATGTGTCCATAGACACATGCTCTGGTGTCCTCCATGCTACACCACTTACGGGAGAGAAAACCTCTCATGTCATTCAACATTGCCTTGAGACGTGGAGCGCCTGGGGAAAACCCAAATGTTTAAAACTGATAATGGGCCTGCTTATACCTCTCAAAAATTCAAACAATTCTGCTCACATATGCAGGTTATTCATAACACAGGCCTGCCTTATAACCCTCAAGGGCAAGGAATCATGAAGTGAGCCCACCGTACGCTCAAATCTTATCTAATAAAACAAAAAGGGGGAATAATGAAGGACTTACCCCCTACACCAAGAGTTGCTATAGCGATAGCACTCTTTACTATAAATTTTTTAAATTTGGATGAGCATGGCCAGACTGCAGCAGACCGACATTGCTCAGAGCCTCAACGGCCTAAGGAGCTTGTAAAGTGGAAGGATGTGCTAACCAATACATGGAAGGGCCCGGATCCTATTCTAATAAGATCCAGGGGAGCTGTTTGTGTTTTTCCACAGAATGAAGAAAATCCTTTTTGGGTCCCTGAAAGACTCACCCGAATCTTGTTGGATCAAGAAAGGCATACAACCCAGCCACCCAGTAAAGATGAGTAGGCCCCTTCTGCTGATGATCCTGACAATCGAAGTCGGGCTCGTTTAAGGGGAACCAC
>NW_008352267.1:6721549-6725881 GCF_000622305.1 Nannospalax galili | reverse complement strand
ATTTGATCCATTGTTTTCTTTGCTGTACAGAAGCCTTTTAATTTAATGAGGTCCCATTGTCAATTGTTGGTCATAAGTCTCGAGTGACTGATGTCCAATTTAGAAAGACTTTTCCTGTACCTATATCTTGTAGCATACTACCTATGTTTTCTTCTAACATTTTCATCATTTCAGACTTCACATTGAGATTTGATCCATTTGGAGTTGACTTCTATACAGGATGATAGGAATGGATATAATTTCATTTTTGTTCATGAGGCAATCCAATTTTGCCAGTCACATTTGTTAAAGATATTGTCTTTCTTCCAAGTGTTTTCTTGGCACTTTTTCAAATAACAAGTTGCTGAAATTGCATGGACTTATGTTTGAGTATTCTAATATATTCCATTGGTCTATATGCCTGTTTTTGTGCCAATACAATGGTGTTTTATGTGGGGAGCTGCCTGCCGTCCCTGCAGACGCCATTACAAGATGGCGCTCACATCCAGTTCATGCTGAGCAGTAAATAAGTCAGTACGCATGCCCGAAGTAATTTTCCACCTTCTAGTCTCTGCCTACCTTGTGGCGTGATATGGGCTGATGAGTTTGCGACCAATCAAGAGTTGCCACGTCCAAGACGGGCTTACTAACCTATATAAGGGCTGGGTTTCCGACATTCAGGGTCTTCGCCCTGTAAGCTTATGCTCTCCCTCTCAAGATGCATTAAAGCTTTTCTGCAGAAGGATCCTGAGTGTGCCGCGTCATTCTTGCTGGCGAGACGATAGCGCGGGACATGTTTGAATTCTTTAGTCTTCACCATTTTCATAAGCACTTAGCTCAGTGATAGAATACTGGCCTTTTAAGCTCAAGACCCTGAGTTTAGTCCTCGTCTTTGAAATACACAGAAATTTTCTGTGATTTATCCAAGCCTAAGTGGTATATCTACAATGCAACCTCTACACCTGGCTCATGGAACATAGAACAAGGGGAAAGAAGAAGGTTAATGCATCTCTCAGTTCTCATCAATGAAGCTGCCTCATGCAACAGTGGATCAGGAACACAAAGGGACACAAAGAGTTAAGGGTAGAAATGAGTCTGCAGAGTGTGAGTCCTTGAACAGGACTCCTATGTTAAACTCCACCCACCCAGGGCTCAGGAACTATTGAGAAAGAGCGGGGAAAAAAAGTGTAAGAGCCAGGGAGGAAGTGCATGACCATAATGAAAGAGAGTCTTAGAGGCTCCTGGAACCTTGCACATATGAACCCATAGCAATATCAACATACACAAGACCCATCCAAACTCAAACAGACACAAACCCCACCCAGGACTTTGGAAATGGGCAGCAGGCCCCAATCTTACCTGAAGAATTATTGGCAGCTGATTACTGCTTGGTGAAGAAGAGCTGATCTTAAAGGGAAGAACTTTAAATAGGCTGACTAGTCTTCAGTGGATGAACTTGCATTGAGGGAAATCTAAGGACACTAACTTGACATGATATGCCTTAATACAAATGACAGAATACATGAATTACAGGGGCTGGGTGGAACTTATGGAAGGTTGCCAATAGCGAAGAGGGTATAAGAATGATTAAGATGTTATGTATGAAATATACTAAATTCAACTAAAAAAATTACAAAAAAAATGAAGAAGAGTAAAAAAGGAATCTCAGACAGATGTGTTAAATAATATATCTAATTAATTAGATATACTGGACCTAGGAGTCAAAGCAAGAAGGTACATTTGAACAGTCACAATGAAAAAAATTTTATTTTACTGTCCACCAGGCATCTGCAAGCACAGGTTGGGAGTCAGTATGTTATCTCAAAAGATATCTCTAAGAGCTACTTGTAATACTAATACTCAAGTATCATAAGTACAAGCAAGTCACTGAACTCATATCTTTCAAATGGTACCACTGTAGGTTAACAAAGTAATATAATAATAATAACAATAATAATAATAATATTTTATAAATTTGTGTATTTTTTTTTTAAACAAGGTCTCCCTGTAGCCCCAGCTGTCCTGGAACTCACTATGTAGACCAGGCTTGCCTTGAACTCACAGAGATCTGCCTCCCTCTGCCTCCCGAGTGCTGGGATTAAAGGCATGCATCACCACGCCCGGCCCCTTAACATTTGTTTTTAAAGTGCAATCATCAGTTAATGCATTTACTGTGAAATGAAATTAATTTTAAAAATAATATATTAAGATAAAATGATCATATCTTTGAACTTAGGAGGTTTGAATTAAAATTCTTTTTGAAACAGATGGAGAATATTACAGAGTTCCACAGCTGGTCACACGCAGAGAACAAGTATCTGAGAAATACCTGAATCTAAGTGACACATCTACAATGGAACTTCTACGCCTAAGGCTCATGGAACATAGAAGAACAGGGAGTAGAAAGAACACTGATGCATTTCTTAACTTTTACCAGAGAAGTTTCCTTATACATCAGAATAGTATGTGCACAGAAAGCCACAACTTGCCAAAGTGTAGAGAATAGGTACTGCAGAGAGCATGTCCCTGAATAGGACTTCTATATTAAATCTCACTCATCCATTGTTCAGGGACCATTGTGGAAAATGGGGCAGAAACATTGTGAGAGACAAGATTGGTGCGTGATCATAACGAAACAGAGTCCCAGGCCTCTGGGAACTTGCTCATATGAACTAATACCAATGGTGTGAATATGCTCAAAATACATACAAACAATCAGACAATCAGACCCAACGTAGAAAAGAGGAAATGGGCAGCAGGCCCCAACCTTAGCCAAGAAACTATTGATAGATGATTACTGCTGGGTGAGGGATAGTCAATCATCCTTAAATGAGAAAATCTAAATAGAGTGAGTAGATTTCAGTGGATGAACTTTCACTGAGGAGTATCTCAGCAAACAAACGACACACTAGGCCTTAAGATGTATGACAGAATGTAGGAAATCCAATGCGGGTGCTAAGGAGGAATGTAGATGGGGCAGAGGTATAAAGATGGTTAAGCTGTTTTGTATGAAATGCCCAAAAATTCAATAAAACATGCATGATAAAAGAAATAAAAGCATAGAATAAATAAGTTTTTAAAAATTATTATAAAAGAAGTTACTTCAGTTACTTCCTCAATTTTTAGTTTGATACAAACATTAACTATATTTGTCAAAACTTCTATAATACACAAATATTAACATGCAAATAAGAACTATTGAACTACAGGTTTGCATGTTAAATTGTGTTCAATTATTACCTTGTAAAATCAAGAAATCTAATTACTTATAACAAACATCAAGTAATATACTGCATGCTGTATATTCTAATCAGACAATTTATGTTTAATAAAAAATGAAAAATTACTATTTTAAATTAGAATCTATAAGAAATTATATCTAATATCACTTCCATCAAATTATAACAATATAATCATGTAATTAAAGAGCACAGACACTTTGACACTAAAGCCTCTTCTTTAGGGAAATAAATATTAATTTTGAGAAAGTGATACAATGAGCACAATTATGATACATATTTCACAGAAATTCTAAACTATGTTAAGTAAACAACAGTCTCCCTAAAGCCTACAGTATTAGGGAAATTATCATTTATGAAAAAATTTAGGCTATCTGAAAAATCATTGAAATAAGAAAAATAATTTTCACCATACACTGGATCCAGAGTCAATAAAGCATCAGGAAATCTGGCCTTATTGTATGTGGCTTCCCACTAACAAAAGTAATTTGTAGACCAGAAAGGAATTCTGGAACATTGACTATCATACAAATATCAGAGGCAATAATCTGAGATTCACATTTGAGGATATTGGTGCTTTGTATGAAGTTAAATTCAATGAGGCCTATTGCATTTTTTACTTATTAAATAGCTTCAAGGGGGGTTATAAGACTGTTCTCAGTTTGTGTGGAGACTTAGAGACATTTGTTTGCTTCAGAAAGATATGTTTATGTAACATTGTTTACTAAATTTCCACATACCACAATGGAGAAAATAACGGAGATTTTGTAGTGTGATTAAAATGAAAGAAGCCAATTATACGGGGTGTTATTTCCCTAATTAAATAATGAGAAATAACTAAATACATAAATTCTATGCCAGTGGGCACAGAGATTAAAACTGGATACTCCTTTCTTAAGGTCTGTTGCCTACTATTCTTCTCCTTCAGGTTATTTCTTTTCCTTTACCTCACTGTTTCCTTACCCTTGTCCTGGTTCCTGCAGTTATGTCTGTTTGCATACATATTTATCAGAGTCTGATCCTAGGATCCACATAAGAGGGAGAACATATGTCGATTTTTTTTCTGAGATTGTGATACTTCACTTAGTATAACAGATTCTAGTTCCATCCATTT
>NW_008352267.1:6708509-6716936 GCF_000622305.1 Nannospalax galili | reverse complement strand
CAATGTCAATTGCCTTGGAATGAATTCTTCTGTATGAAAAAAAAAGTTGTGCTGTAAAGTATTCCTTGAGAAATGTTTATAATTCTATGAGAATGTAAATAGTTTCACAGTAATTGTTTTTCAGTTAGAATATTCTAACTTAATTGCAGCGCAGTCTCTTTAATTTCTTGTTCATTAATTTTTAACTAACTTCATAAAAGAATAAGAATAAAAAAAATATGATTTATTTTAGAAAAAGTTACCTGGACTGCTGAAAAGAATGTATATTCCACAGCTGTTGGATGAAATATGCTATAAACATTTATTAAATCTACTTATTCTATGTTGTAATTAAAAAAAAAGTTAAAACCTCATTCAATTTTATGTCTTATAAGGGTTATACTGAGTTCAATACTGTATAACTGTATTAATTTAACTGTGAACCTCAAATTTTACAGCTAATTTTGAAAGAGAAGCATCTTTGCTCTGGAAATTGTTATTGAATATGTTAATGCTGTAATGAAATGCTTCTAATCACGTGGTTATTAAATAATTTTAAAAAAATGGAAAAGTTCTCTTTTATATTAAAAGTGATATTTTAGCAAAAATCACAAGTGCATGTTACAGGGCATGAGGACATAGGCATGCAGCAAACTCTTGGGTCGAGTGATGATTGTCTGTATCATCACAAGAGATATCATAGGCCTCCACTGTGTCCCTGGAACATCGATGCGCAATCCACACGCTCACACAGACAGGAACTCCAGGGAAAGGGACCAACCTCTCGCCACCGGGCCCCAGCACTGCTTGAGATGTACACATTGGTCTTGCTGGCCAAGTTCTTTCCCACTGAGCCTAAAGTACAAGAGGAAGAATGGCTTTTTGTTCAAATATGTCATAAATCATCTTGCCCAACTCATAATAAAGAAATGTCTTAAAGCCAAAAAAAAAAAAAAAACAAAAAAAACTGGATACTGAATAGTCTATGCTTGGAATGAAAATGCAAAAATATGGATATTTATACACAAATTTCAAAGCAATGAATTTGCTTCTAACATTCTAATAATGATATCTCTAAAATTATGTAATTTGAAAATTGTACTTGATTATTTCTTTGGAATCAGCATCAAAAAGTAACCATTTCCCTGTTTCCACAAAATACCAACAGAGTCAAAGAGATAATGATTTCAAGACAAAGAAATAAATGCCATAAATCAAAGTCTAAGAAAAAAACTGAAAATACTAATTTTTATTAGGCTAAAAAAATTCTGTTTTCACTCAGTGGTAAAATCTAGCTGTAAAACCAAATAATCACAATGACTAGTTTAGCAAACTAGCTCTATTGGTACAGTAGTAACACTTTTTTCCTGAGGGTAATTAACAGCTATACAGTTGGTTAAGGCCTGCTCTATGAGAAGAAACTCATGTGTGGTACTGTAAACAGTGCCAAATATACTTGTCTTGAGAGTCATAGATCTTAGAAAGAAAGCTATGTTTGTCACAGCCCTAGGCAAATGTAATTTCATACTGAATGTTAAATATGTAGTCTTATATTTACAGAAAAGAATACCTCTTACCACTCTTCAAAGAAGCTTGTTTCTGCAACAGATGTAGTCTAATACTGAGTTCCACAACTAATTAAACTCAGTGAATAAGTGTCTATGAGACTCCCTGTCTAAAGTGATGTGTTGAAAATGCAGCCTGTATATATAAGCCTCAAGTAATATAGCAGAATTGGGGTAGGGAGAATACTAAAGCATCTTTTGACTCTCTCCAAAGAAGCTTCCTCATGCAACAGATGATGATCAACACAGTAAGGCACAACCAATCAAAATGTAAAGTCTGCAGAGTCTGTGTCCTTGGAGAGAACTCCTTTATTAATTCCCTGCCACCCATAGTTCAGGGACCATTGAGGCAGAGGGGGCAGAAAAACTGTAAGAGCTGGGAGTGGTGTATGGTCACAAGGAAACACAGTTTTCCAGGTGCCTGGAAACTTGTTCATAAAACAAATATTTTACAATGATGTGGCAGCATGCACAAGACCCATGTAATCTCAACCCAGACAAAATCCCAGCATATAAGTGGGGAAACAGGTCAGAATCCTAATTCTTAGCTGAGAAACTATTAGCAACTGATCACTGATGGGTGAGGGAGAGTTGGTCTTCTTTAAGGGAATGACACTAGATGGGTTGACCAGGCTCCAAATGGATGGCTTACACAGAGAAACACTTGGGGACACAAATATGACAAATTGTCTGAAATCTGGCAGGTGGCTATAGAGGTGTACAGGTTGGGAGGGGATATAAATATGATCAAAAGATATTGACATGCACAAAATGTAATCAAATTTTTGAATAAGGGTCTGAAGACTGTGGGTCCTTGGATAGGACTCCTATATTAAATTCCACCCATGCAGGAATCAGGGACCATTGCAGAAGAGGAGGTGCAAAGATTGTAAGAGCCAGCGAGGGTATGCATGGCCATACGCAAATGGAGTCCTCCAGGCTCTTAGGACCTTGCTCATATGAACCTACAGCAATGAAGTCAGCATGCACAAGACCTGTGCAAACTTAAACAGAAAAAAACCCAGCATAGAACTGTGGAAATGAGCAGCAGGCCCCAATCTTACCTGAAGAACTATTGGCAGATGATTACTGCTGGGAGAGGAGAGTCTGATCTTCTTTAAAGAGAGGGACTCTAGATAGGCTGAATAGATCCCAGTGGATGAACTGGCACTGTGGGATATCTTGGGAATCTAAATAATATCGGCCTTAATGCAAATGACAGAATGTATAAATTACAGTGGGACAGGGGAGTGGGGAAAGTGCCTACGGAAAGGAGGTGCAAAGATGGTTAAGATGTCCTCCGTGAAATACAGGAAAATTCAATAATTATTTTAAATTCTGGGTTTCTTGTTTTTGTTTTTGTTTTTTGAGGCAGTGCCTCCTTGTACATAACAGGCTGATCTTAGATTTTGATACTCCTGCCTCTGCTGCTCACATGCTGGCATTACAAGTGTGAGCCACCACACCTAAAAATTATTATGTGGTACTAAGAATTAATCTTAGGTCATGGTAGATTCCAGAAAAGCGTTCAACATTCATCAATGTACCAGTCCTCAAAAGTTGTTATAGCTCTAATATTCACCTTAAAGAGCTGCAAAATAACTTAATATGAAAAGAAGTATGCTATAATAACCAATTGATATGTGCATTTCTGGATAGTGTTCAAGAGTATCTTATACTTATATGAGTTAGTCCAACTTTACTCTTAGGTTTCCAAGAAGACTACTAATTAAAAAATTATGTTAATTTATTTTTATATTTATAGTATCAACGAAGAAATAACTTTTGCTTTGAAATAAATGCATTGAATGAATGAAAGTTTGCAATTTATTTCTCATCAATCTTTGGAGTAGAAATTGAAACATTACAAATTATTTGATATTGTATCTAATTCATTCATGTCCATCTCCCATGTCTTCTAGTAATCCTAACAACAGTGTTTCAACTAATATCCATATTATAAAAGCACATTTTGCATTCAACAGTTTTCTGCTTTTGTAGACCTTCAACTAATGTTTACAAAGAAAATAAAGTTACTGATAGCCAGCCTAGATTATATTGTTTTTAACAAAATGAAAAGCACTGAATTTGCCAAGCCCCTCTTACCAAGTAGTGGAGTTATTGAAGTCAAGAGATGTGAATGTCCTTTCTTTTGTTCACAGATGCAATTAGTGCATAAGCCAGGAACTTGTCCCCAGTCACTTGGAACATAAGCCGTTGCAATGTTATTATTTCTGGAGTGCTCCACTACCCTATTTGGACCATTTTTTCTCAGTGGGAGCAAATACAAAATGTAAGAATGAATAGAGTTGGGGAATTTCAGTGAATAACCCAGGGATCAAAGCATTCAGAATTCTTCCCCTACACAAATCATTGACGTTAATGACAGGTTATTTTCTTCTTTTATGAATTATTGGAATGCAGGCATACAATGCTTGAAAGCTTAGTTTCAAAATCATAATGTAGACATAACAGGACCACCTAGTGACAGGAAAGAGGACTTAGTATGATCAGTCCCGAAAGAAATAGAGAGAGAATATAACTGTTGAATTTTTATTTTTAAACTTTTAAATATTTTTAAGGAAAAGGAGAGAAACACTTCCAGAAATACAATAGAGGGGAGAGGCATGCAGTAATTTTTCTGGAATAAAATGTCAGGTAAGAGCTGCAAGCAAAAAAGTTTGAAAATTGTATTATTCCCTGCTGATTAAGTATCTAAGTAATATTTATGTCTTCAAGTAGCATATTTAGAAGAGAAATAAAATTACAGAAAATATTTAACTTCCAGTTAGATATTTTTACATGGTTTTAAGAACAGTGTTTACAAAATGCTGTAACTTTTGATTGTCACAATAACCCAATGAGGTTGCCATTATAGAGTTATTTTTTATGTGGGAAACCTGACATATTTCAAGGTTAAGGGAACTACCCAGTATCTTAAAGAAGGTTTGAAAATGTTCAGTTTGACTCCAGTGATGTGGAAGGAGTCGCTGTGAACCACTCCTGAATCTTTGGTAAGTGAATATTATATATACACACACACATATTTCACTATAACAATGCCATTATTCAGTTCTGCATTCAGAGCAAGCACTTAGAGAGTATATATTCTAATTTATCAGTGAATAAGGAACATGAATGAACAATTCCACCCAGACTTTCCAGCATTTGTGAGAAGCAGAAACATAAACTTTTGTGTGTAATTTATAACTGCTTTTGTAAAAATAAGCCCAGGTTTTGTTTGCTTCTTCACTCATTTACTAGAAGCATGCATGCTCTCCTTCTGCTGTTCAGGCTGGCCTCTAGCACACTATGAATCTAAGATTAGTTTCAAACTCACAGCACCCGTCCTGCCTCAGCAGAAGAAGGTCAGAAAAGGGTATCAGACCCCCTGAAACTGGAATTATGGGTGGTTGTTAGTGGCCATGTTGGTGCTGGGAATCAAACCCAGGTCCTCTGTAAGAGCAGCCAGCACTCTTAACCTCTCAGCCATCTCTCTAACCCCCACAAACTTAGTAAATTTTATCACACATTTCATATTTACTTGACTTAATTTTGTATTAGATTTGGCCTCATTTAGTGATTACTGAATGTGTGAATCAGTTCATAAACTAATTGATAAGATGACTGAATACATGGATATTTTTAGCATATATACATAATTTGTATTTAAACTAACTATACATAGATAACTTATAAATAACTAGCTCAAAGCATTTCTTATTAATGGTATTCCATAAAAGATATATAATTGTGGAAGAACTGTTTGAATGGCAGAAATAAGCTAGTACAGTTTCATTTTGGATATCTAAAGTCCTTGTAGTATTTTTTCTTAAAATGGAAAAAATATATTTTGCTTGTAGTTTTAATATGAAATAAAATATATCTAACTTTTTACTTGTCATTTAGTTTATTTAAATATTATTCCACAGAATATTGTCATTGCTTTTGGTTTATTTTGTGTCCAATTTTTCCTATTCTGAGACAAGTATCAGGTTGTTTCATCATTATAGACAACATTGTAACTATCTGTGTCTCATAATTATAGACAGCATTCTAACGATCTGTGCTTATCTACCAAAGTATTTATTCTTTCACTTGATAGTAAATCTGGGGACTTTTAATTAAAAGTCTCAATGTTCTACAAATATTAAGAGCTAGATTGCAAAACTGTAATATCATGCAACCCAATGTAGTTTAAAATCCTGGCAGTAATTGAATTGATTAATCAGCTCCAAATATATACCTTTTTATTTTGCTTTCTGTTTCAGATGATAAGATTTTTTTGAAAATGTTTCCATTACTTTTCCAGTTCACATGTGACATTTTATACAAATGAATGGATTATAGATAGATACTAAGGTGGTAAGTACAGTGCTTACAGTGGTAAGTACACAGTCTCTTCCCTCATTGATTGCTACTCCAGTGAGCTGAACTACACATAGTTTTTGTTTCTTTTCTTAGAAGCAATATTTGGATTCATTTCTCAGAATCTTTTAACACTAAAAGTCATTGTTGTTGTACTTTCTCAAAATTGTCATTATCTGTCAGATATTAGTTCCCATTCTGAGCCTGAAGATCACATCTTTAAGTAGACACATCACCAACAAATATCCCCTTTTCAAGGTCTGACCTCAGGTAGATAATAATTAACTTGGCTCAACTAAATATCTATTTTTATTTTAGTGCTTTTATTTTCTTTTCTGGACATCCCTTTTAACTCATTAAACTAACAGTAATTATCAATTGTGGATCAATATTTAGTAATGCAAGTGCCTTGAGTCAAGGTAAAGCCAGCTGCCTCTGCATATAACATTTATGGTGATGGCTACAAAACACATAGTTTTTACAATGAAATTTCTGATTTTTAATGGACTGAATATGTTATTGAAAGAACATTAAAATTGTATAGCAATCTTAGCTGAAATACCAATCAGACTGAAGAAGTGACAGACTTGTAGTAATCTCTAACATTTTGCCATTTCTGATGAATGTAGAATAAAGTCCACTATATAGCAGATACAAATATAATTTTATATGTAATAAGATTGCAACATATACCAAATTCTTTTGTTTATTCATTTTTATGAAAATTGGATCATGGATTTAGAAGCCTTAACACTCCAAGTTTATAGAAACATATGCAAAATCAGATAAATCTGGAATATTTGAAACCAGAAATATGAATTGTCTTTGTAGGATGTTTCTTAAGTCCTCAAATTTTGTGACAGTGTACATATTGCACTCTTCAAAATTCAAATTGAGATTTAATTTCTAAAGTGATTTGTCAATGGTATATGAACTTGATGCTTTGGAGAGGTGCAGTTGAGTTGATGGGATCAATCTGATTGGAATCTCATGAAAAAAGGTTCAAGTAAGCAAGCTTATTATGTCACACTGTTTGATACTCTATATACTGTACAACTCTGTAAAAAGTTTCCATCATCCAGAGAACCTCCTCTGAAATTGAAAACTTCTGGATGCTATGCTCTTGGACATCCGAATGTCCAAAAGTATGAGCTAAATGAACTTCTATTATTCATAAGTTACTTAGTCTGTTGTGTATCATTGTAGTAGCAGGAAACTGATGAAGACAATTGCCTAAGAAGATATTGTGGCCTATCTTGATGTCCCTGTGTTGTCCAAGCTCCTGACTTGCAAAGATATGTTTATTTATTTTTAAACATGGTTTATTTTTATGTAGACACAATTAGCCTCCCATTATATTCTATAACATATTATATAATTATATAATAGGAATATAAATATATGTGAGGACTAAGAATAGATAGATTAGCTTACAAGTTATGCTACATTTGGTCTTTGTAGATAGACACATGCAGATATGTTTTAAATGAAATCAAATGGTGAAAGTCCAAAGAAGATGACATACAACTCTACCATTGGCCACTTTTATGTCAGGTTACATATTGGACATAAATCAGATGCTATCTGTAAACAAAGAGGAGTTGTAAGAGTTTTTTGAATTTTTTAAGTGAAAACCAGACTCATTGATATCCTAAATTTAATAAGGTTGAAGTTAGGAAATTTTACGTTTTTTAATTTACTGATCATATATTATCTTCATCCATTAATTACATTCTTTGTGAAAAAAGGAGTTAACCCAATAGACCTCTTTTAATCAAAGTCTTGGAAAATACATTTGAGATGAGATTAATAACAAAAATCTCTACATGACTTTTAGAACTGGTGGCTCTTGCAGAAGACCCAGGTAAGTTTCCTAGCAACCACATGGTGGCTAACAACTATCTATAACTCCAGTGCTAAGGGAATCCAACACCCTTTTCTCAACCCCTTGGCCATTGCACAACACTGGTACACTTTCGCACATGCAGGCAATACACTGCTACACATAAAATGAGTAGATCTTGTTTAAGGAGATATCTGTAGATATGCTGACTGGATGCCAGTTGATGTACTTGAGGGACATCTGGATACAAATGTTTGACCAAATAGGACTTATATAACAGAATACGTAAAACGTGATGGGCTGGGAGTTTTGCGGGAAGATTAGGGGATTTATGTTTGATTAAAAATCTATTATATGTAATGCACAAAAACCAACTAAAACTTTGGGGATAATAAGAATTTTTTAAAAATTAGAAGGAAAAAATAAAAATAAATAAATAAATAAAATAGAGTAAATGACTTTTAAGGTCTAGGTATGATAGAAGACACTATCCTAAACGAAAATTTAATTATTAAAATTGAACCTCACAATAAATTTGAGTTTTAGTGCAGTTTCAAGAGGCATTGTAAGCTCTGTAATGGCCAAGTAGGGTCAAATTGGTAAAGGTATTTGGTAGTGGAATGTAATAGCATGATGCTTAGAGATTGGGAGTGTTATCACCATTAAATACTT
>NW_008352267.1:6708305-6708443 GCF_000622305.1 Nannospalax galili | reverse complement strand
GTGAAGTTTAAATTGAGTTTATTCCTGCTTTCTAGAGGAAATCTACAAAACAACTGATCAAACCAATTCTTCATTATTTCTCTCACAGGATAAGACTCACCAGAAGCAGTGGTCTTTTGATTGGCAAGCCTCAAAAAA
>NW_008352267.1:6706111-6708279 GCF_000622305.1 Nannospalax galili | reverse complement strand
CTTCTCCTGCTTTTACTATGATCTAGTCTACAAGAAGTTTAGCATTACTCATATTCTATAGAACAATATACAGTGGTGTATCAGAAAAATGACAGTGAGATTATTCAGCACAAAAAGTCAGAAATATCAATGGTTTAAAAATTGTAATAGGAAAAACAAAGTAGAATTTGAAATCAAGCACCAGAAAATTCTCAACCTAGTAAAATTCCTGTGTGCTCAGCCCAAAATGGGACACTTACATCACACTGTTTCCCCCCAAAGCTAAGGGATCATTACAGTAGAGCAAGTAGAAATACTTTAAGAATGAGAGGTAATAGATGAATACAATCAATCTATGTTGTCTGGACAAAACAGGGAAGTTGTATACGTGAACACACAGAGCATATGTACAAGACCTGTGCAATTCCAAGCCAGACAAAACTGCAGCATGGATGTGTGAGGTGTGCAAGAAGTTCCAGCCCTAGCAAAGGATCTGTTGACAACTGATAGCAGCTGGAAGAGGAAGAGTGAGTACTTATAAGGATGTGATGCTATTAAATGTTGACCAGACTCCAAAGGATGGCTTCATACCCAAGAGCTTTTGGGGAACATAAATTAGGTCTTTAAAGAAGGAAAAAATAGAGGCATGAAGTTGTGGGGATGAGGGGAGGTATAGTAGGGTAGGAGTGGAGATGGGAAGGCATTCTAAATATAATGAAAAATCATTGTATGAAGTTCTCAAAGGCTCAATAAAGGATTAAAATATATGTTTCTGGGTGCCCAGAACTAGTGTGAAAAACAAAGATAATATTCCAAAGTGAAAATAGGGTGATAAAACACTTGTAACACATAGTTTTTGGTAATAAGTAAGACTCTATATATTGCATGTGGTACAGACCAAGAGAAATCTCTTTAACTGTGGTTTTTAAAATTAAACAGTGATACCATAGGAGCTACTTCAGAGCCATTTTGCAGGTACATACAATGCATGTAGAAGAAGAAAATCAGTTATCAAATATTTGACAAAATCATTAAGACATTGAGTAATCATTTTGATGCTTTATTTTCTCTTTTTGTTTGTTTGTTTGCTTGTTCATTTTTGAGACAAGGTCTCCCTATAGTCCCAGTTGGTCTTGATCTCACTATGGAGACTATGCTGACCTGGTTCTCACAAGTATCCACCTGCTTCCTGAGTGCTAGAATTAAAGGTGTATGCCATCACACCCAGCTTGAATATTCCTAATATTTCATTTAATATCTCTCCTCACTCAATGAATAATATATATAAATGTAATTTGTTTATGAAAAATCAATTCAGTTTATCTACCAAGACCCACACAAATTGAAAAATAGGATTATGAAACATTAAACATCATGTGGCTTAACCTGACAATATGGATTGTGTATTTTCTCACCTAACAAATTATAAATGAGGATCTGTTTATAAATCATCAATAACTATGGGAAGAGGACACGTAAGAGGACATGCTCAATCAGGCAAATAAAATACACTGAAGTAGAATGAGCACAAGACTCAGTCTCTTCTCTTTAGGCTGTCTTGAGGATAGTAGATTTACATTAATTCTTGACAGTATGTGAAGAAACTTGGAAAATGAACAGAATTAAGAATTCAAAAAGCAATCATAACTTCAGAGGAATGTACCAACAGCTCTACGAAACTGAAGAGAAAATATGTACATATCAGACTGCTTTTGAATATTAAACTGAAAATTTCATGTGATGCAGAGAAGACTTTCTGTAACTACCTAGTCAACATGAATGTTCTTTGGGTAACATCCAGAATTGCTCCAGCCCCCTTTTTTCATAAGAGAGAGTTTGAGGATGTGGAATGATATGGAGTCAGGGAAATGGAACAGTGGAAATTATGTAGGAACAATACTCATATACAAAATCCTGAAAAAACTTAAATTTTACAGAGAATAAAACACTGTAAACAAGAACAAAATTGTATTAAATAAGGCTTAAACACTTACATGGAGACTCATTTAAAAAGTTGAAAAATTTTTAGAACTAAGATAAATTCGTGGATAAAAACACACAAATGCAAACACACAAACACACACCAAATGCTACCTAAACCAAACATAAAATGCTGTTGTTAGAACTTAAAATTATTTTGTTTTATATGTAATGAAAGAATATCATAATTGTATTTTTTACATTGTGAT
>NW_008352267.1:6690565-6706046 GCF_000622305.1 Nannospalax galili | reverse complement strand
TATCACTTATCACTTCATTTCAACCAATTAACTTTGTATATTAATAGAAAAAAGATTTTAAAAGTACAGCTTTCCCTATTTACAGTAATGACATAGATACTTAATATTTTGCTAAATTTATGGTCACAATTTAAAATTCAGTATTTGAATGAATACTAATAGTTTCAAGTGTACCTTGTACAAAATAGAAAATTAAAGAAAAGGTGGGCATGGTGGCTTACTTTTGCATTCCTAACACTCAAGAACTGGAGGTAGGGGATCAGAAGATCCACAATCAACACTATCCCTCTCCATGCCCAATTTCATGTACTCTATTATATTCATCTCCAATAGTTTTAGAGACATCAGAATTACCACAATATTTGGCACTGGTTGTCCTATACTTGGTTACCTACCAGGACTTTACAGTAAGTTCCTATTGCTGACTTCAAAACATTATCTCTACTGCTTAGCTTTCATAGTGCTGGAAGATGCTATGCAAGCTACAAGAAGAGAAAATTTAGCATGAACCTTACCAAGTTGTGAATTCCGTGATCTGTAAGAATAAATGGCCTGGAAGGTACACCTACTGGTGCAATAGTGGCATGAATATTATAAGAGTGTCCAACTACTTTCTAATTGGATTTGTGTTCTAATTCATAGGATGGAGTCAATACCTGATATTGGTATCAGTCTTAGAAGCCTGAGACTAGAGAGCCCACAGACCATGGGAAAAAATCCTAATACAGCTATTCTAATAAATAGGCATACTACAAAACTGATTTCTAATCATTCCTTGTTATATCTATATATTAATGCATTTCTCAATGCTCAGCAGAGAATATTCCTTGTACAACAGGTAGTGATTAATGTAAAGAACCACAACTGGACAATTTGCAGAGAATAAGAGGTCTCAGAGTGTTTATCTCTGAATAGGACACCTATATCAAACATCTGCCTCCTAAGTCGAAAGAATTGTGGAAGAGGGGGAGAAACAAGTGTAAGAGCCAGAAGAGTTGAAAGACCACAAGGAAACAGAGTTCTCTGGATAACTCATCAGTTACTCACAAGAACTCACAGCAATGCTTACAGTATCAAGTCACACATAAGCTCAAACCAGAGAAAATCCCAACATAGACTTGGAAAAGTAAATAAGAAACCCCAACTCTGAGGAACTACTGGCAGTCAATGACTACTGAGAAGTGGAGATTCAGTTTCATGGTGTTGACATTCTTAGTAGGTTAAGCAGGCTCCAGTGGATGAACCCACACTAAAGGTCATTTGGGGACACAAACATGGTTCTATAAGATTTTATATATAGATATAGATATACATAGATATAAACAAAGATGTGTATTAGAGTACAGAAATATGGTGGGGGCTAGAAATAGGGAGTCCAGATACAAGAGGGGATCTAAATATGATAAAAATATATTGTATGAATTTCATAAAAGAGTAAATGAAGTCATAGCTTTAGAAAAGCATAAAGATGAAGAACTGGGACATATATATTATATGTATATAATATATATGTATGTTTTAATTTTTATCCAAAAAAATGTTAGCCTTTCTTTATTGTAGAAAATGTAAATGAGGCAGAGTGAGGCAATGTCTGTTATTACAAGTATGTCTGCATGCTTTGCAATTTGATTTGAGAATTTGGTAAACTATTTCAGCAAAAAAAGGAAATGTAATATGACAATATCTAAAATCTAGTGGGGACCTATGGTGGTGGAGAGGAATAGAGTCTAAATTGATTACGAAGCATTGTATGAAATACACAAAAACTCAATAAAAATACAAAAAAGGAAAACTGAAAAAAGGAAATGTAAACCAAGAAATTCTTTCTTCATATAAATTTTCAAAATTTTAAGGTATAGCAATAACTCTAATTTAACTTGCTTTAATTCATAGCATATGTCCACAAATTTCAAATACATGGCCTTAAGCTGTCAGTTTTTTGTGCCACAGTGAATTTGAAGAACTAACAAATTCATAATGAAACGTAAATACAAATTGCTTTACAGAAAAGCATTCAAGAAAGTAGATAGACTTTAATTTATATAGAATTATATATTCTATAAATGAAAGTGGCCCTGATATATCTCTAGGCATAAGAGAAATGGTTATATTTGATTCAAGAAATTGATGTTTACTAGGAATTTATCTCTGTTACCATGTAGGTGAGGATGAAAGAGCCATTGTTATGTTCAAGAATCTCTCATTTGTGAGATTAGTTTGTGCATTAGTTATATTTTCTGTCAATAATTCTGGTAACCATATATAAAGACTAATGTCTTGTATCATGGCAGATTTGAAGACAAAATAATGGGAAACTGATAAGAAATCTGGGTAGGAATAAGTAGATTATATTAATATAAAAGATCCATAATGGATACAAGCCTAAAAAGAATTCTAAGTTTAGGTTATTTTATAAAAGATTTATTTTCATTCTATTTCAGAATTCATAATATTTTGAAAGCCATTTATGAAAAACTGACAACTCCAAACACCAGTATTTTGTCTCATTTCAAAGTTAAATAAATAAATTTGCATTTATAAGTTAAAAGTACTTATCTTCATATCTTAGATTTCTAATTATAATAACATATTATTGAGTTCCTAAATATTGTGTACAAGTATATATGACTATTTAAAATCTGAAAGCATGAACAACATAAAAATATTAAAACAAATTGATGTTGATCTGTAGAATAAACCTAAACTCCATACATAGTGAGATAAAAAAAATAGTTTGAGTACTAGACTTGATTGTTTCACCTCTTTTGAAATACTCATCCATGTTTTAATTCAATCTGCAGGTGGCTAATGCAGCTTATTATCATCCAATATCACATAAAATTGCGACAATGCACTTTTTAATTTTAGGTAACTTCTAAGCTTATGAGAGTGTTAATATCCTGTAAAGTACCCTACAAACATAAAAGGAGCACAATTTCCTGAAGCAAGACTTAGGACTGTCAGCCCTAGGAAAAGCTTTTGCACAAACTATACTTGAATAATTTTTATCGTGAGGCCATTGGAAGTTTATAGCCTATGGTGTCTTGCAATGGTATTTTAAAAACTCGTGTTATATTTAGCACTGTTTTAGTTTTGTACCATGTGGGGATCCAGATCTTTAGAATGAACACAGGTTTTCTGCCTGAAGTCATTTGAATTAATGATGCACTATGAGCTGTTTAAACAGGTGTTTGTTTACATAATTTAGATTTTCCAAAAAAGGGAAGCACAAACACTCATTGTAATGTAACAACATGTGATGGATTTCCCAAAGCTGTGTTTCCATGGGCTTTGGGAGCCATTCTTTTATATCTACCATCTGCAAACCCCACTTAGGGTCATAAACAGGTGTTGTTCATCCTCTGAAATTTTGCTCTTTCCAGAAATATGAATTCAATAAGTATTAAGGAAAGAAAAAAAGTCTTTACGCCTACCTGATTTTTACATTAATAAATCTATAAAAATGTGAAAAAAAGTCCCCAAGCACAAATATTTTTCCCTTCAAGGTACTTTAGATGTAATTACTAAAATGGTTTCGGGGTTTTTTTGTTCTGTTGGACTGTTACAGAAGCAGTTATGAAGCACAGAAATACAGGCATGCACTGATGAAATATACAAAAGGTCAACCTGTAAGCAATTTTCTATTATTTACTACATGGCAAGGCTCTAAAGTTCAAGAACACTATCTGGGATGTGGGTACCCTGCAGGCTTTGAAATTTCTTTTTCTGGATTTAGGTGGAAAATTGTGCCTTGACTTGCACTGGAATGATCATAGCTTCCTTGAGGCAATTAGCTCACTTTACTTAAAATGCAATGAGGTATTCTGCTATTAGCACATAAATATCTAGAACATTTTTCTCAAATTTACCAAAAATGAACTCATTGGCTATGTAGAAGCGATTGAATAAAATTATCAAAATAAAATCGGTATTAAATTTACAATAACACTAAAATTTTCCATTAAAAAGTAACTCTTTTACTCTCATTTTGAACTCTGGATTGATATTTTCATTTAAAAGCTGTTGGTAAATTCAAATTTTAAACTCATATATCTTTCTCATTTTCTTTAACAGTCTATTCTAGTTATTTGTGTAGGAAGATAAATGTTGCCCAGTGGCACATCACTGACTGTTCAGGCCTCCAGATTCCTCAGGACCAGAAAGGACCTTGATTCCAGGCTTCTGCCACCCATTGAACAAAGAGCACTCTATGAATAGGACTCTAGATACGCTGGCCTCAGCTGTCAGACTTCTGGAGCTTCAGCTCCACTGTGCCCTGGTCTGTTGAGAAAAAGTTGTTTGGATCCAGTGATCTCAAAGTTTAGTGTTGGTATGGGGTTCTGTGTTCTTGAGATTTCAGGGGTCACTTGAGGACTGGGAGTCTGTGTACTTGGAGGTTACCTTGGCCTGTGACTCGAACTGTAACCCTAAGACAGTACATAGTCTTCAGCATATATGACTTTGGTATCCTGCCCTCAAGTAGCTAAAAGAATGTGTTTTAACCAAGGATATAATTACATCTGGTTTTAGTGCTGTCTAGAGGGCAGCTCTACAATTGTTTCTAATTGGCACGTAGACAAGATTTGATCAACTTAACAACTGCATTAGACAATCATTATGAACATTCACCATTTTCCAGCTGAATTTTGCATATATTCCTCTAGGAAGAGTCTTAGGAAAGGAAACATCCAAATAGTTTTGGAAGAATGGGAAGTCAAAATTGAAAGACAAACAAACTAACAGAAGCAAAAAACAAACGAACAAAAAAACTCAAAGAAACACATAGAATACAACACAAATACCGCCCAAAACATATCCCCAACTGACAAACTCCCCTATATTAAAGATTACTGAAAATGCTGGAATAGTGAAGAAACATTACTGTTTTACTTTTTAAAATAGTGAGAGCAAAGAAAATTCCAACAAACATATTACAAATTAAGAAAACATATCCAACACCTCAGCAAAGCAGTATTCAAACTGATTTGCCGTGTGAGTGCTAGCAACTGAATTCAGCTTCTCTGGAAGATCAGGCAGTGCTCTTAACTCCTAAGCCCATCTCCTTCTTTTAAGCAATCCAAAGCCATGAAAGGAGAGAGAGAGAAAGGGGCGAGGGGGAGAGGAGAGAGAGAGAGAGAGAGAGAGAGAGAGAGAGAGAGAGAGAGAGAAATTGAGTAGTATGATGAACTATAATTCCAAGAAGTTTGGGATTCATTCAGACAAAACTCAACAGAATACTTGAAAACATGACACTACATAATGCTAAAGAAACCAAATCATTAAGAAAATATCCTAGTTGTAAGTGAACATTAATGTGCTGTATATTGGAAACCCTGTTTCTTAAAACAAAAAATATCAGGAATAAACATATCAGGCATAAAACACTTCATAGGATTCATAGTGGAAGACTTAACCCACTTTCACACACACACATGCACACACACACACTGTGTATGTGTGTATATATATATATATAAACTAAAAGCAAGTAATGAAATTTCAGAGTTAAAATATAACATCGATCAACTGGACTGTAAGCTGAATACAGAATATTTCACCCAACAGATAGGGAATACACATCTTAATGGCACAAGGGACCATTACCAAAATTGATCATATCACAAGACAAAAATCAAGTTATAGGAAATATCCCCTTCCAAAAAATTCAAGATAATTACTTGTATCGTATCAGACTATAATGGAATAAAAGCAATACTTAACAGGAAGAGAAAGTACAGAAACCACAAAATAATTGAAAACTAAACAATAAATGTTTGAATGAACATGGATCATTCAAGATACCAGAGATGAAATTTAATAATTCCTAGAAACAAATGATAAGGAGAACATAGCCTATTAGAACCACTGGTCATAGACAAGTCATATCAGGAGATATTTATAATAATAAGCACTCACATGTAAGAAAACATGTGATTTAAAAATAAATAACTGGTGCTGGAGAGGTGGCTCAGTGTTTAAGAACACTGGTTGTTCTTGTAGAAGACCTGGGTTCAATTCCCAGCACCCACATAGCAGCTAACAGCTGTCCATAACTCTAGTCCTAGGGGATCCAACAGCCTCTTCTGACCTCCGGGGATATAGCACAACACGGGTGCACTTACCTACATGCAGGCAATACACACGTACATGTAAAATTAAAACAAAATATTACAAAATAAAAATAAATAACTAAATGATGAACTTTAAGTCTCTCAAAAAAGAATAAGCTTTCAATTCTCAAACTAGTAGATAGAAAGTAACCAAATTTTATTGAAATAATTAGTGAAATAGACTAAAAACAATGCGTAAAATGAACCAAAGGGTTGATTCCTTTATAAAGTTAATAAGGTGGACAAACCCTTAGTTAATTTGACAGAGACAAAGAAGAGAAGACAAGAATTAACATAATTAGAAATCAAATTGTATAATTTCATAAACTCACTGAAATACAGAATATTGTTAGAGAGTAGTTTGAGAGTTTATA
This sequence comes from Nannospalax galili, assembly GCF_000622305.1. Classification (NCBI taxonomy): domain Eukaryota; kingdom Metazoa; phylum Chordata; class Mammalia; order Rodentia; family Spalacidae; genus Nannospalax; species Nannospalax galili. The sequence continues at coordinate 6,699,562 of NW_008352267.1, read as the reverse complement.
ATCTAGAAAGCTAGAAAAAAGATACAGTATTTCTTAATTTATATCACCTACAAAATTAAATGAACAAGATAAAAATAATTTAGATCCATTACAAGCAAGGAGACTGAATCCGAAATAAGAATTCTACCATTGCAATGTGAGTGTTATTTCATACACAGAAATCATACTGTCTACTCTTTTTATGTGTATGAGTGTATTGCCTGTATGTGTATAAGTGCATCCGTGTCATACAATGTCCAATGTTCAATATCCAAGGAAGTCAGAATAGCATGTTGGATTCCTCAGTAAGTGGAGTTATGGACAGCTGTCAGCCTCCATACAGTTTCTGGGAATTGAATCTGAGTCCTCTGCAAGAACAGCTCAGCTGGCTGCTGAGCCAGCTCCCAGATTGCCTATTCTTACACACCATTATTTCAGCTTTTTCCATGGAACATGAAGCAAGAAGCAGCTACAATTTATGCACATCTCTCCTTTTGTGTTGGGATTTTACAATGCATGTGCTTGCCCAGATCTTGTTCATACTATGACATGGGCTATGGATCATGCATGCAACTGTACTGCTTTGTCTGAAAAATTGTTTCCTTGAATTTACCTACCACTTCTGGTTCTTAAAATATTTCCACCTTCACCTCCAGAAGGATTCCTGAGCATTGGGAGAAGAGGATGTGATAAAGTTCTCCTATTTTAGACAGAAAATTCTGCAGTCTCTTGTTCTGTGTACATTGACCAGTTGTGAGTAACTGTAAATTGTGATTTGTTTCAAGAGGAAGCTTCTCTGGTGAGAGTTAAGAGATGCACTCTTCTATGGGTATAACAACAAGTAATTAGGATTCGGTTAAATTCTGTACCCATTCAAGAGTATAAAAGTAGATTCTCTCCTACAGCCTGTGACCAGTCAAACCACAGGATTTGGCCCTGATAACAGTGCCAGGTCTGTGCTTCATTTTGTGAACTGAGCTTTAAATTTATTCAGAAAGTGGTTGACTTCCCATATCATACATGCCCCTATTTCACTAGCGAGCATATCTTGCTACTCAAATAATTACAGTAGAACACATACTCCAAATATGATGTAAGATTGGTGATAACTTTATTCTTCTGGTAGCATGCATAGCGCCATCTTGCACTATGAAAGCTAGTCAGTAGAAATGAAGCTTTGAGGTCAGTACCAGCTTAGTTTCTCCATCTGTTCTGTGACTAATTTACATAGTCTTCAGCAATAGGATCTTATCATCAAATTTAAGAGGGTAACTAAGAACGATGCAAATAGTAAAGCACTGTTTGAGGGTCTGTCTTTGGAACACTGTTCAACAAATACAAAATAATGAGTTATCCCTGGAATTGATCTTTTCATTTGCTAGCTTTCAGTAACTAGTAGGGTCACTGCCCCCTGCTATATGGTAACTAAATTTAAACACTTTGTATAGTAAATTGTATATTTTAGGAAGCTTCTAAAGATGGAGATTTACATTGGAATTTGCAAAATTCTTTTAGTGTTGGTTACCACACCATAAATATATTATAAAGATCTGAGTATATACATTTAATCTGCTTGAAGTATTGGGCAATATATGCATGTGTCAAATGTTATTTGGTACTTTAATCATAAGTTTAATTCTAATGTTTATGTGTCAGTTAAAATAAATAATATACTTCATAGCCATTCATATTTAATATCTCTACATTAAAACAAATATTCACATGTGTCCCATTGACAAATGGTATGTCAAGATGAGAATGGCACATGTGAAACATTTCAGAGTTCAAATGCTTGACCCAATCTTTTTATATCCATATTTTTTTGAATTTCATGCAATATATTTTGACCATGTTTAGTTTCTCCTCCCCTATATGAAATCATCTTATAACTCCCTGCTGGGTTAAATATACTCTGTCATATATACTATCATATCCCATAATGTCAAGTTTATGTCCTCAAATGGTCTTTGCTGTGTGTTCATCAAATGGAGCCCGGTTAACCCATCTAACACCACATTCTTACAGAAAAACAACTGTCCCTCCCCCATTTTTGGATGACAAAAGTTCTTCAGTTAAGGTTTTGGCTTCTTACCATTTCATTTCTCTATTTTGGTACTTTGCTTGACTGGAGTTCGCATGGATCTTGTGACTGTTATTACCACTGTTTGTGAGTTCATATGAGTAGATTCCCAGCTGTCTATAAAACATTGCTTCCAGGCTAGAGAGACAGCTCAGTGTTTAGGAACACTGACTGTTCTTGCAGAAGACCCAGGTTCATATCCCAGCACCCACATGGCAGGTAACAACAGTCCATAACTGCAGTTCCAGGGGATATGACAGTCTCTTCTGTCCTCTGTGGGCATTGAATGACACAGGTGCGCTTATCTATGTGCAGGCAATACACACATACACATAAAATAAAAATAATAAATAAAATATTAAAAACAACATTGCTTCCTTGTGGACATCACCTACCTCTCACTCTTACAACCTTTACACCCCCTCTTCCACAATGGTTCCTGAACCTTGGGTGGCAGGGGGTTGAAATAGGTATCCTATTCAGGAATAAGCACTCTGCTGTGTCTTATTCTTTGTACATTGGCTTGCTGTAGATTTCTGGGTTAATCACTGTCTGTGACACCTCAGAGACACATATTCTCTGCATTTGACCAGATGTGGAATTTTGGAGTATTCTCTAACTCTTGCAAAAAAAGAAAAAAGTTTCTTTGGTGAGTGGTGTGAGATACTCTTGTCTATAAATATAAGGATTTATACTTAGAATAAATAAGAAATTTTATTGGTCTGGAGATTTGACAAAAACAGGTTTTATTCCAGGATATATGATCTCTCCAGCCATGTGTATTTGGCTAGGTTTACAGTACAACACAACCCACAAGTTCCATTGATCTGCATATCTATTTCTATGCTGATACCATGCTGTTTTTATTACTATAGCTTTTAATATAATTTGAGACCTGGTGTGGTACTCTACCTAGCATTGTTCTTTGTTCTCTGGATTGCTCTAGCTACTTTGGGGTCTTTTGTTGTACCACATGAACTTAAGGATGATTAATTTCTGTTTCTGTGAAGAATGTCATGGGACTTTGATTGTATTCCATTGAATCTGTAAATTGCTTTTGGTGGGATGGTAATTTTCATAATACTATTTCTATGACCAGAATGAAGTCTTTTCATCTCATTTTGTCTTTCAAAAAAACTTTCTTCAAATTCTCATTGTAGAACTCTTTAATGTGTTTGATTAATATTATTTCTACATGTTGTTTGAGGTAATTGTGAGTGATGGTGCTTCCATGAACTTTCTCTGATTGTTATTGGTGTATGGAAAGGCTACTGACTTTGGTTTATTGACTTGGTATTCTGCAACTTTTATCAGTTCTAGAAGTTTTCTGGTGGAATTTTGAGGATCTTATGTATTTTTGTTTCATGAAATTCACTGTTTATATTACTTATTTGCTATATTAGAATACAAATATCAAATTTCAATATATATCTATTTTAATAAAATTTTATGATGTGTCTTTTTTCAAAGGGAAATTTGGTGTTTGACAGAAATAATGAACAACTCACTGTCTCTCGACAAAGGTGGTATTTTGTGTTGGATTTGCTCCAGGGATATGTGGGCTGGTGGATGATTGCTTCAATGGCAATATTTTCTTACTTAAAGTTGATTGTACCCTCCCTGGCTTCTCTTTCTGTTTTTGACTTTTGCAGAAATGACAAATCATGCAATTTTTATCTTTTAATGGTAAAATAATTCTTTGTTTATAGAAAAAAAAACACATTTTCAGTTCTTGACAATAGAAAGCTCTAATTGAGAAAGCAATTCACATAGCCTTTTCACTTCTCAGCCATTCCTTTCTTCCTGATCACAAGCTGCTTTAAGGAATGAGTGAAAATAGTATGATCTTTCTAAGGTGTCTTTCCAGGAGACAGGTATTTCACATGCTCAGAGTAGTGTGTATCATTGTAAGCCTCCTTTCTTAACTCAAGTGAATGAGGTGACATTTTTCCACTCCTCCATGGAGGATCTGGGATTCACAGAGGCATAAAAAAATGATGACACATTCATTGTTGCATACTCTACTACAGACAAAATTTAACAATATGAAACTTATTGTCTCCTTATTTCAAGTTCCTGCCACCAGAACTTTCAGCATACTACATTTTCAATGTTGTAAAATTCATAATCTTTTATAATTTGATAACAGGCACATAATAATAGATCTGATTACACATTCAGCAATTCACCACCAAATATCCAGAGGTAGTTATATTTTTTAATATAGAAGATCAATAGCACTATGTGTACATTTATATTTTTCTTGGAGTTTAATTGCACTTGCACATGATATTATTTTTAAGAAATTTTTCTATATTTTTATTGCATTTTTGTGTATTTTCTACAAAACACTTTAATGATCTTTATACACCCTTCCCCATCAGCACCCTTCTATAGTCACTCTCACTGGATTTCAGGCATTCTGTCATTTGTTTTAAGACCTATCAAGTCATGTTAGGATCTCCAGACATCCCTCAGTGCAAGTTCATCCACTGGGGTCTAGTCAGTCTATCTAGACTCACTCCCTTAGAAAAGATCAACTCATCCTCACTCAGCAGTAAACAGCTTCCCAGTAGTTCTGCTAAGATTGGGGCCTGCTGCCCATTTCTACGGTTCTATGCTGCGTTTTTGTCTGCTTGAGGTTAAATGGGTTATTTTCATGCTATCAACATTGCTGTTGATACTCTAGTATCATTGCTGTGAGACTCTAGTTCCCTACGGACATACATCTCCTACCCTGACTCTTACAACTTTTCCAACCCCTCTTCTGCAATGGTCCCTGAGCCCTTGGTGGTTGAATTTTAATATGAGTCCTGTCCAAGGACCCATATTCTGAAGACTCTAACTCTCTATACTTTGGCCATTTGTGACCCTTTGTGTACATTGCCCTCTGTTGCATGAGGAATCTTTGTTGATGAGGGTTGAGAGATATGCTAGTGTTCTTTACCACTTGTTCACCATGAGCCTTAGGTCTAGAGGTTCCCAACCTTAGGGTTGGGCTTTCACAGACAATTTCTGTGTGTGTGTATTATAGAGGTGTGGAACTCTATAATAGTCTCTGTGCAAAAGAAGCTTCTTTGATAAGTGGTGACTGTCATAAGTGTCTGTAAATGTAAGGATCCATATTTAGCACATAGGAAGAATTTATATTTGTCTAGGGATGTGACAGTCTTGGGGTTTTCTCTAATGACTATTTCCTATCTGGTCATGTATATTTGGCTATATTTACCTTACCGTACATGAGTTTTCTCCCATTGAGTGGACTTCAAGTCCAATTATGTAGCTGTTGATTACCCCCAAGATAAAAGTGCACCATTGACCCATTATAGATTGCTGTGCCAATCATTGTTGTGATTATTAGGCCTTAACCCTTGGGCTGAACTATCCATTGATGGTCTACCTTAGCAGCTTACACAGTATTCTCAAGAATATAAGAGCTAGCTTTCAGGGAGGAGGCTTTCAGTTCAGTTCCAGCTCCATTGTTCAAAGCCCTATGTCAGAAGTATGTCATATCTTCAGCAATAGGGTCTTATTACCTTCACGTTCTGGGAGGCAATCAAGGGGGTGGCAATAACCTCTGAAATTTTGGGAGTCTCTTGGACTACCATGACCAACAACTAGAAGGAATGATTCTCCTATCTGGCACTGTTTCTTGTTATATAGCCTTTAGCTATACACATGGACACATGTAGAGATATTTTAAGTGTGATTTTTCAGTAGGTTTTGAACTAATGTGTTTCCCTCTTGTTTCATACACCATCCAGACATTATTTATCTTTCTTCTCTCTCTTCTTGTCTAGCCCTCTCTCTTCCCTCCCTAGTTAAAGTATCCCCATTTTCCCCATTTCACCTTTCATAACACCTGTCACCTGTGGTCCCCCATCTCTTGAGCTCCTTCCTCCTCTTCACCCCCATAGTTCTTTGTATAATCAACCCTCTATCCCTCCCATTTAAATACCACCATTTTACCCATTTCCCACTTGGTAATACCTGTCTGTTAATTTTCTTCTCTCTCGGACCCTTCTTTCCCTTTACCTCGCTGGTTCCTTTCCATTTTCCTGGCTTTTGCAGTTACACCTAAGTATTTGGTGTTAAGATCTACAAATGGAGGAGAACATATGTCATTTGTCTTTCTGAGTCTGTTCACATGCTCTTTTTATCCAGTCCTTTGACTAATTATAATAGAAGGCTGTCAATTTTATATATAAGTAAACTGACATTCAGAAGAACAATGAAATTTGATGCTTGATTCAGTAATTAATCTTGACATTTCTTGCCCAGAAATAAATAAATTAGTTCCTTGTAGATAATCTCGTACTATTTTGAATATAAATTATAACTAAGAAAAATTATTCCAACAAACCTTATATGGCAAAACACATGAAAAATCTTTTTCATTTACTCTTTGTAATAAGCTCAGCATTTGATATCACCATCATTTTTAGTCTTTATATTTTTATTGAATTTGTGAATTTCATATATATTTTGATAAAATTTGGACACCCACCTCAGAGCCTCAACAGATTTTAAACATTCTGTCATATATTCTAAGACCTACAGATCCGAGTTTGTGTCCCCAAAAGCCCCTCAGTGTGAGTAAATCCACCAGAGCATGGTCACTCTATCTTGCATCACTCCTTTAAATAAAACCAATCCTACCTCTCCAAGTAGACAGGAGACAACAGTTCCTCAACTAACGTGGGGTTTCTTCATTTTCACCTCTCTATGCTTGGTTTTTGTCTCATTTGAGTTTTCATGTATACTGTGCATGCTGTCAGCATTGCTGTAAGTTAACACGAACAAGCTCCCAGCCCCGTGGAAAACTCCATTTCCTTGTGGTCATCCACCAGCCCCTTACTTTTCCATTCATTCTGACCGCTCTTTTATGATCGTCTCTGAGTCTTGTGTGTCAAAGATTTGATTTGATTTGTCATAAAATAAGGAGAAGCATTCTGTGATCTCTTATACTCTGCACTTTTTGTACTGTGGTTTTCTGATTTCTATTGCATGGAGAAGTTTCACTGATGAGAGCAGAGAGAGGCATTACTATTATTTTTGCCCCCTCCTCATCGATGTTCCCTGAGCCTTAGGTGAAGAGTTTGCATTGTAGATGTTTTACTTTGGGATGGGAATGGCACAGACATGTTTTTCCTCTGCATTTGACCAGTTGTAGAACTCTGTAATACTCTGCATTTATTGCAAAAATCTTTCTAAAGTGGTAAGAGGAACACTTTTTTGTAAATATAGGGATATATATTTAGAGAACTGCAAGAAATTTTGTTTTTCTACAGATGTGATAAAGATTTTTCTCTAGGAATGATGGCCTCTGCAGTCATGTGTATTTAGCTGTGGATGCAGTATCACAGAAGACTTCCTTCTCTGGGGCTGAAGAGATATCTCAGTGGTTAAGAACACTGAATGTCCTTTCAGAGGACCCAGGTTTGATTCCCAGCACCCACATGGTGGCTAACAACCATTTGTAACTCCAGTTCCAGGGGCTCCAAAGACTTCTTCTGACCTCCATGGGCATTGTATTACATGGGTGCTGCACTTACACACATAAGGCAATACATGTAGGCAATACACTCATAGACATCAAATAAAAATAAGATCTTTTTAAACAGATGTTGATGACGGCCAAGATAAGAGTGCCACTAATGAACTGACTGAAATAGTGTGCTGAGCATATTGTTGTGTTTATTAGGATTTACAGATTTGTTGGTTTTCTTTCTTGGCTGCATGCATAGTGTCCCCGATATTATGGAGCTAGGCCTCAGGGAGGAAAATTCCAGATCAATTCTGACTCTATTCCATTGCTCTAAGTCCTGTGTCCAAAGTATATAGTATCTTCAACAACAGGGTCTTACCTTCAATTTCTGTGAAACAATCAAGGGCAATGACAATAGTCTGTGTTATTTGGGGGCTCTCTTAGAATACCTTGACCAATAATTCATTGGAAAGTTTCTCCTGTCTGGCACTGTGTGTTTTGTTATATATGCTTCAGCTACGCACATGTGTGTGTGCACGTGTGTGTGTATGTACACGTACATGGCTGTATTTTTCAGTAAGATTTTTGAACTAATATATTTCCCCTGTGGTTTTTCACACCAATTAAAATTTATTTGTCTTTCCTTTCTCTCCTCATGAATAACCTTCCCTCCTTCCTCCCCTGATAATGTTATTCCATTTGCCCCATTTCCCCATTGGTAACACCTGTCTCCTACTATCACCCTCCCTGGAAATCCTTCTTCCCCTTTACGCCCATAGTTCCTTTCCAATTTCCTGGGTCCTGTGGTTACATCAGATATATATTCAATATAAAGAGTTGGACCTATGAAACACAAATGAGAGAGAACCTATGTCCCTTGTTTATTGAAATCTGTGTCACTTCACTTAGTATAACAGCTGCTAGTTCCATTCATGTACCTGAAATTTTCATTTCATCTCATTTTTCTTTAATGCTGAGTAGAACACCATTGTTTAAATGTATTACATATTCATTATCTATTCATCAACTGAGAGACATTAGGTTGTTTCTGTTTCTCAACAATTGTGAATAGAGCAGCAACAAATATCACTGAGCATGTATCTCTGAGGTAGAAGGGTGAATCCTTAGGGTATATACCATGGAGTAAATTAACCAGATCATATGGTCGATTTGTTTTTAGTTTTTTTCAGAGTTCTCCACATTGATTTTGTCAGGTTGAAATCTCACAAGTTGTGAGTGAGATTTTCCCTTCTTCTGCATCCTTACCGGCATTTAGTATCATTTGTTCTCTTTATCGTAGATATTCAAGATGGGGTAAAATGAAATATCATAGTAGTTTTGACTTGCATTTCCCTAATTACTAGGTGTTGAACACTTTTCAAAGTGTTTTTTCGTCATTTTTATTTCTTCTTTTAAGAACTCTCTATTCAGATCCATGGCACTTTTTTTT
>NW_008352267.1:6666506-6690531 GCF_000622305.1 Nannospalax galili | reverse complement strand
TCATTTGTTTGCTTGATTCTTTTTTTTTTTTTTCTTCCATGTATATTCTGGATATTAATCCTTTGTCAGATTTATAGCTGGTGAAGATTTTCTCCAACTCTGTGGATTAATTATTTTGTTTTCTATACAGGAATATTTTAGTTTAATTAGGCATCATTGGTCAATTTTTTACATTAATTCTTAAATTACCGATATCTTTCCTGCACCTATATCTTGTAGGACACTGACTATGTTTTCTGCTAACAGTTTTAGCATTTCAGCTTTTGCACTGAGGTCTTTGATCTATTGGAAGTTGAGTCCTCCACAGGGGGATAGATAAGGGTCTAATTTCATTCTTCTACATCTGGAGATCCAGTTTTGCCAACATTGGAGGCCAGAAGAGGACACCAGATTCCCTATACTGGAGTTACAGATGATTGTGACTCTGGGAATCAAACCCAGGTCCTCCGCAAGAGCACCCCAGTACTTTTAACTTCTGAGCCATGTCTCCAGCCCCATTTTTTTTTTTTTTTTTTTCCTTTTTAAAATAAAATATTGGGTAGCTGAAATTGTGTGTACTACTGTTTATGTCTTTTATTTTGCTCCATTGATATACATGTCTGTTTCTGTGCTGATACCATGCTGTTTTTATTATTATAGCACTTAATATAATTTGAGACCTGGTATGGTACTCTGTCTAGCATTGTTCTTTGTTCTCAGGATTACTTTAGCTATTTGGGATCTTTTGTAGTTAAATTTGAATTTTAGAATCACTCACCTTTAGTTCTGTGGAGAATGTCATGGGATCTTTGATTGAGATTTCATTGAATCTATAAACTTCTTTTAGTAGGATGGTAATTTCAGAATATTATTTCTACCAATCTGTGACTACAAGAGATCTTTCCATCTCCTTCAGTCCTTTGAAATCTCTTTTTTCAAATTTTCATCATAGAATTCTTTAATTTCTTTGGTTAGGATTATTTTACATATTCGTTTGGGGACATTGTGAATAATAGTGATTCCATGAACTTTCTCCGATTGCCTGTTCTTTGTATATGGAAGGGCTACTGACTTTGGCAAATTGATTTGGTATTCTGAAAGTTTGATGAGAGTTCTGATCAATTTTAGAAGTTTTCTGGTGGAATTGTGGGGATCTCTTATGTATAATATATCATCTGCAAATAAGGATAATTTAACTTGTTATTTTCCAATTAATACCCCTCTTTTTTCCTACTTTTATCTTATGGCTCCAGCTAGTGTTTGGGGTACTATATTGCAAAGGACTAAGGATAATGGATAACCTTGTCTGTTTCTGATTTTCATGGTAATGTTTCAAGTTTTTCTCTATTTAGAGAATGATATAGGGCTTGATTTTTTTGCATATAGCCTTAATTAGTTTGAAGTGAGTTCCTTAAAGTCCAGTTCTCTCCAGGACTTTTATTATAAATGAATGTTGGATTTTGTCAATGCTCTTTTAACATCAGTTGAGAAGATGTGTTTTTTGTCTTTATGTCCATTTATAGTGACTTATTATGTTTATTGATATATACATTGAGCTATTTCTGGATATCTGGAATGAAGCAAACTTGATCATGTTGGATGATGTTTTTGATGTGTATCTATATGTGATTTGAAAGTATTTTGTTTAGAATTTTTACATCTATTTTCATTAGGAATATGGGTCTATAATTTTTTTTATGTCTCCCCTTTTGTCTCTGTGTTGTTTTAGATTTGCTCTTTTGTTCTTTTGGCTAGCTTTGATAAATGTCTATATTTACCTTTTTCATCTTTTCAAAGAACCAGCTCATAGATTAATTGATTCTTTGTATCATATTCTTTGTTTGGGATTGCTTTGTGCTTGCATTTCCACATTCTTGAATTGTATCATTATGTCATCTTATTTGTTCCCTTTTTAATATTTTAATGTAGGCACTTAGAGTTACAAGGTTCCTTCTTATGGCTTTTTATTTTGTCCCATGGTTTGGTGTGTTGTATTATGATTTTCATTTAGTTCCAGGAATACTTTTTTTCTTGATTTCTTCATTGATCCATTCATTATTCCAGAGTGTGTTGCTTAATCTCCATGAGTTCAGGTAGTTATTAAAGAGTCTTTTTCTGTTGATATTTAGGTTTATTACATTTTGGTCTGATAGAATAGACTGAATTATTCCAATTGTTTTTGTACTTGTTGATGTTTCTTTTGTGGACAAGTATGTGGTCTATTTTGCAGATAATTTCATCTGCTTCTCAGTAGAATGCACATTCTTTGGTGCGTGACTGGAATAGTATGCAGATGTCAGGCTCATTTGAAATGATATCATTAAACTTAGATGCTTCTCTCTTTATTCTTTCCTCAGTGACCTGTGACCTCCTATTACTGAGTTGAGTAAATTTCCTTGGTGTTGTTTTTATAAAATTGAGTGTATTAGAGTGTGGTACATATATGTTCAAGATTATAATATCTTCTTAGTCAGTTTTCCTCCTGATAAGAATGCAGTGTGGCCTCCTTTATCTCTTCTGAATGATTTTAATTTGAAGTATACTTTTTTGAAGAAATTAGGGTCATTTCTACCTGCTTCTTAGTGCTATTTGCTTGGATTTTTTTTTCTATCCTTTCATCCTAAGGTGGTACCTATATTGGAACGTAAAATGGTCTTTTAGTAGACAATACAAACTGGAATTTTTGTTTTATAAAAATATTTTTATTGAGTTTTTGTACATTTAATACAACAGTTCTTATTCACATTAAGCTCCCCCTCCCCTTCCATGCCCTCATATCCCCTACATAAGGCCTCTTGTATTCTGCCATACATGTTAAGTCCCAACATTTTACCTGAATGTCCTGTGGTGCAAATTCATTCATTGTAGTCTATTCAGTCTACCTGGAAATCTTAAGGAAAGTATAATCTCCCTGTCCCAGCAGTAATCAGTGTCCAACGGTTCTCAGGCTAGGGTCAGCCTACTGCCCATTTCCCTCACACCACATCAAGTCATTATCTAATTAAGTTGTAATGAGTTTTGTGCTCAATGACACCATTGCCACTAGTTCACATGAGCAAGGTTCCAGCAGCCTGAAAGCCTCTGTTTTCTAAGTTCAAGGACAAACTCAGGCTCTTACAATCTTTCTGCCCCATCTTCCACAATGGTCTCTGAGCCACAGGTATGTGAAGTTTATTATAGGAGTCGTATCCAAGGACACAGTCTGCAGTTTCCTATTCTCTAAGACTTAACCAGTTGTGGCATTCTGTGTTCCTCACACTCTGTTGTCTAAGGAAGCTTTGATGGTGAGAGTAAGTTTTGTTATTTAATCATTTCAAATAGTCTGTGTCTTTACTGAGGAGTTGAGGCCATTGATGTTTTACGTTCTTATTTAGAGATATGTATTTGTCACTGTTATTTTATTTTCTGTTTCTGTTCTTAGTTCTGTTTTGTGTTTCTGTAATTATGCTTTCTTTTTGTTCTTTCTGTAGCCTCTTGGATATGGTCATTCCTTTCTTTAGGCCTCAGTATTTGTGCTGGATAGCTTTAGTGTCAACTTGATACACCTGGGTTGAGGGAGCCTCAATTGGGGAATTTCCTCCATTAGACTGGCCTGTGGCCATATCTGTGGGGTATTTTCTTGATTGTTGAGTGATGTAGGAGGGCCCAGCTCACTGTGGGTAGTGCCATCCCTGAGCAGGTAGGCCTGTGTTGGATAAGAGAGCAAGCTGGGCAAGGGCCAGGGGAGCAGCCCAGTAAGCAACATTCCTCCATGGCCTGTGCGCTAGCTCCTGCCTCTGGGTTCCTGCCCTGATTTCCTACCTTGGGCTCCCAGATGAACTGTGACCCGGGATATATAAGCTAAATAAACCCTTTCCTCCCCAAGTTGGTAGGGGTCTGAGTATTTCGTCATAGCAATGAAGAAACAAACCAGAACAGTATTGCTTCAAGTATTCTTTCTAAAGCTGATTTCGTGGACAGGAATCTTTCTTTGCATCATGGAATATTTTTCTTTCCCTTTGACAACGATAGACAGTTTTTCTGGATAAAGTATTCTCAGTTCGCATTAATGCTCATTTAGAACTTGAAAATCCTTGGTCTAGGCTCTTTTAGCTTTCATGGTTTACATTGAAAAGTTAGCTGTAATTATGATGTGTTTTCACTTTATATAATTTGTTTTTGTCTAGCAGTTTTTAGTACCCTCTCTTTGTTCTATATATTTAGTGTTTTTACTATGATGTGCCATGCATAATTTTTGTTCTGGGCTTATCTAATTGGTATTCTGTGTGCTTCTTGTGTCTATATGGTTATGTCATTTCTTAACTTAGGGAACTTCTTCTCTAATCCTGTTGAAGATCTGGTCAATGCCATTGACCTGAGATTTTTCTACTTCATCTATCTACAATGCATAGATTCAGTCTTTTCATGGTGTCCTACATTTCTTGCATTTTTCCATTCATCTGTTTTAAATTTTTTTTCATAGTCTTTGCTCCATCAGCGAAGTCTTCAACTTTATTGTCTAGTGCCCGTATTCTGTTTCCTTTTGATTCAGTCTTCTGGATTATTGATTTTTTCATGTCCATCTTCATTTCAATATGGATTTTGTTTAATGTTTCTATCTTTTTCATGAATTCATTTTTTCAAATCCTGAAAGTTGTTGTCATATCATTCAGCCATATATTTTTATTTTACTGTGCTTCAGTCAGGAATTTTTTCCTCTCCATTTAGTTTTTCATATTTTTTTTTGTGTTATGGCCTGAGCATATTGATTCCTTTGGTTTGGTGTGTACCTGATATGACATTCTAGCATGGCTTTGTCAGATTGTGGTTTGGATCTGGTTTTGCTTTTGTTTGTTTTTTTTGTTTTGTTGTTTGTGTATATGTGTTTGTGTGTGTGTGCGTGTGTGTGTGTGTGTGTGTGTGTGTGTGTGTGTGTCTGTGTGTGGAGCTTTGTTTCTTTCTGATCAGATATGGATAGTTACTAGTCTGTGATGTTAATATGTCATGTTCTCACCTTTAATTTTTTACTGTAATGATCATATGGCTCCAGACTGGAAAGGAGGTAGCTTTCCAGCCAAGTTAAGGTGCCTATGACCAAATCAGGACAATGGGGATAAGGTTTGCACATTAGAAATAGCTAAGCAGAGTAGATATATACCATGGAGTATCTCAATCTGGGCTGCCCCCAATGTAGGGCAGTGGGGACTTGATGCATGGGGCTGGGCTAACTCACCAGTCAGGTGCTCTCAGCTAGAAACATCAGGAAGGGGCTTAGGACCAAGATAGGTGGTTCTTACCCTCTAAGAAAAATGTCTCTTTTTTATACTTAATATATGGTCATTGTAGAAACTTCTTGCTATCAGAGAAAGGGGTATAATTGGCAAAGCACTGATCTTTGTAAGTATCTGAGAGTATCTATACATAAAAATGTTTGCTTTCTCAATAAAAATATGAAGAATTCGATAATAATAATGATGATTCTTATAAGATTAGTTAGTCCAAATTATTGAAACTTCCAAAGATAAGTTGTATGGTATACTCTCAGTTTTCTGTGTATCTACTTTATGATGTGCACTAAAACTACTTGGCAAATGAATAGATATTGTATTTGAAGGAGTTTATTGTTATATATGAGCTAATTTATTCAAATTAATCTGTTTTCATAATCTGAATTAGTACTTTTGAGACAACCTATAATTGTAACTTACAAGCACCCAATTATGGATAATATTTACAGGAGGATATGGGTATAATATGAAAAAAGTTATAGCAGCTTATGTAGTAGAACTGGTTAAGTAATTCAGGGATTTCATCATTTATTGTTTTTCTATGTTGTCATAATGTATGAGTACCATTGTGCCACTATATTCAGATGGGGGTAGCAAATGCAATGTCTCAAAATCACATAATGGAATGATATGAAATAGATAAGGCACCTTACACTGTTTGTTAGTGACTAAGATTACTACACAAGGTTTTAAGGAAAGAATTCTTTCCAAGAAGACTATCATACTATACTCCTCCACATCTGCCACCTATGAAAAATAACTTGGTTTCTAAATTCTACACCATATTATAGGGAACAGTTTTGGACATTATATAAGAACCTACAGAAGAGATAAATATTGGTATATATGGTTATCATTGATTGCTAAAATGTTGCACAAATACATCAATGTTTTTTCAATATAAATTCATTATGTAGAAAAACATTATTTTACATATTCTATATTGTGTATGAATATTGAACTGAACGGATTACTTTAGAGACTATGAAACAATTTCCTTATTATAGTTTTAATGTGTTATGCACAACACATATTTTAGTCAGAAGTGAGAATCAGATTTTGAAATTCTTAGATTTTTAGTTTTTCAAGAGTTTTGCAAACTGCCTTCCATAATGGCTGCACGAGTTTTGAAACCCACCAGTAGTGAATGACGGTTTTTCTTTCCATGCATCCACACATGCATTTAGTGTCTTTTGTCCTCTCGATTTTAGCCATTCTGACTGGGATAAGATGAAAGGTTAAAGTGGTTTTGATTTGTATTCAATCTAATTATTAAGGATTTTGAAGGTGTTTCCTAAACATTTTTATTTCTTTTGAGGGCACTCTCTTCAAATCCATAGACCATCTTTAAATGTGTCATTTCTTTATCTTCAAACTTTTTTGTTTTTGAGTTCTTTATATATTCTGGATACTAATCCTCTGTTCAGGTGTATAGCAGGCAGTGGTTTTCTCCCACTCGCACTTCATCTTCACTCTCGTTATACCACAACTTGGCATATTGCCAAAGGACTCATCTTACTGCAATGACACATGTGCAGCCAGGTTGATGCTGCTCTTTTCACAATAGCTGAAAGATGAAAACAACTGAATTTCCCTCAAATGCTGAATACATACTGTAAATATGTCTCATTTACACAATGGATTTTGCTCAGCAGTAACAATAATGAAACCATGAAATTTGCAGGTAAAAGGATGGAACTAGAAACTGTTATACTAAATGAAGTAACACAGACTCAGAAAAAAATAGTCATATGTTCTCTTTCATTTGCAGATCTTAGCACCAAATTTTTATATGATATATAAATATATGATATATAATATTTAAATTATATGTGTGTGTGTGTGTGTGTGTGACATAAGCCCAGGACCAGAGAAATGCATGTGAATCATGAGGAAAAAGTGAAAGAAAGAGCCTGAGAGATAAGAATAATAGGAGTCAAGTGTTACCAAGGAGGAAATGAAAAAAATGTGGGTATTTAACTGGAAAGAAAGGGAGGTACAAGAAACTATGGAGTAAAGGAAAGAAGGAACTCAAGGGAAGGGGGCTAATAGGAGACAGGTATTATTAAGGGGGGAATGGGGGCAATGGGGCAATTTGATTGAGCAAGAAGGAGAGAGGATTTCAGAAGGAGAGAGGAGAGATAAATAATGTCTAAGTGGTGGGAAAAAAACAGAGGGAAATGAATTAATTTGAAAGGCTATTGAAAAATACACATTATATATATATATATATATATATATATAGAGAGAGAGAGAGAGAGAGAGAGAGAGAGAGAGAGAGAAGCTGAAGACTATATAACAAGAATCACAGTGCCAGACAGAAGAAACTTCCCTTTGAGTTGCTAAAGTCAGGACATACTTCAAACACAGTACTTGCAGCAATGGAGCTGAAACTGACCAGGAAGCCTCCTCCGGAAGACTAACACTCATAGTGTTAGAGGATAACAATGCAAGTTGCCAAGAGAGAAAAATCAATCAATATTTCAACCCAAGCTGTAATGCCTAATAACCACAATAATGATTGGCACTTCAAATGATCTCTTTTGATACAGTAGAAACATTTTTATATTGGGATTAATCAAGTCTTCTAGTTGGACTTTAATCCTGCTCAATGGGAGGGAAGTCATGTATGGTATTGTAAACATAGGCAAGTACACATGACTGGAACGGTCACAGATCCTAGAGAAAAATCTTTGTCTGTCATATACATAGATAAACATAATCTCCTACTTTGTGCTAAATATGTATCCTTACATTTATAAAGTATATTTCAAACCACTCATCAATGAATCTTCTTTTTTGCAACATGTGGAGACTATTACAGGTCCACTACTGGTCAAACAGAGAGAATATGTGTGTTTTTGATGCCAAGCCCTCAGTGAAAAATCTGCTATGGAAAAATGACTCCCTAAGGCTCATGAAACAGAGCAGAACAGGAGGCAGAGAATATTAATCCATCTCTCAACTCTCATCAGGGAAGTTATGTCATGCAACAGATGATGATTTACACAGGAAGTCACAACTGGTCAAAATGTAGAGAAGAGATTGCAGAGTGAATTAACCTGGAGAGGACTCCCATATTAAACATCACCCACCCAGGGTCCAGGATCATTGTGGAAGAGGGGCAGAAAGACATTAAGAGGCAAAGATGGTGGATGACCAAAAGAAAACAGAGTTTTCCAGGCTTCAGACAATTTGTTTATATGAAATTACAGCAATGGTGACAGCATGCACAAAACCCCATGCTAATTCAAACCAGACAAAGAAAACAGCGTTGAAGTGGGGAAATGGTTAAGAAGTTCCAACCTTAGCTGAGGAACTATTGGCAGCTGACCACTGTTGGTTGAGGGAGAATTGGTCTTCCTAAAGGAAATGGTGCTAGATACATGGACCAGGCTCTAGTGGATGAACTCATACCGAGGGATATCTTGAAACATAAACTTGTTTGGTCTTCATATATATGACAGAATGCAGAAATCCCATTGGGTTGGGAGGGAGATGGCATCATTTCAGATAGGGTGGGGGGTCTGATATAACTAAGATGTATTATATGAAATGCACAAATTTAAATTAAACTTAAAGAATTGAATGGATTGCTAATATGTTTAAATGTGTTACTTTATCTCAAGCCAAATCATAGCAAATAATAGTACTAAATTAATTAAATATTCTGGTGTGTTTAAAACATAATAATAATTTATTCTTTGACTCATATATGTATATATGCATATGTATATATAATTTAGTAAACTTTTTTAAGGATTAATTTTAAAATAATTTTATCTATATTATGAGTTAAACATTATAATTCCAAAATGTTATTGAAACTCATATAAAAACTGACTTCAAGATTTTCCAATTCACTAGAGGTTAAAATTTGAAAATACTAACACCAAGATGGTGGATGTTATAGAAAAACACCTAGAGGGAGTTCCAGATGAACTGATCATAATCACAGGTTTCAGATTTCAAAGATGAAAGGTTTTCCATAATAAAGTACCCCAGTGTTTTCCATTTCCCATAACAATGCCTTCCACAAGGATCCTACTTCCCTGTTTCATTCCAAGTAAAATTTGGGCATGTGACAAAATATTTGAATAAGACCCAAGTCAAGAAAGCAAACACATAAAACAGTTTTCTTTTGTTTTAAATACAATCTGAATAAAACAAAATATTTTGAAACTTCTCATGTTAAAAAGAGTATTTAATCCATATTCCCAGTAATATTACTTACAGCCAAAGATAATTAAAAGTAAACATTTTCTATAGTTACCATACATCAAACAAAAAGTTAGCCTTTCTTTTTTATATTTCTTATTCACTATAGACAATGAGAATGTCATTTCTCAGATTCTCACAAACACTACAGTGGAGGTAAATACTACTACTATCATGATAAAATTGAGAATGTGATATAAAGGTACCGATTTGAATAGTAGAGGTTTGTTTGCATGAGAACTTTCTGGTTAGTATTTATTATCACATTTTATGAGAATTAAAGAGAAAGATATAGGTAAGATAAATTATGCAATATTAAATAACCATAAGTGACAAATCCAAAATTTAACTTAAAGATCCCTCTTGTTTTAGAATTTACTGTTTTAAGAAATTCTCTCAAAAACTTACTGATTTTTGTTTCAGATCATGAGATAGAAAACATGTTAAATAAATTTATGCATTACTTAGTTAAATTAGATTATATCATAATTTAAAACTCAATAATGCAGACTCAAGATACCCTTAACATCTGATGCATACCATTTTAAAATTCAGTAATTTATTTCAAGCACAGAACGCATGTAAAGATTTATAAACATAGGAAAAGACAACATATGCTTTAAGAAAGTTAAAGTAGCATCAAAACAATGAGGGCTAAGGATACAGCATGGTGGTAAAATGCTTAACTACATATACAAGACTCTGGGTTCCATACTCAGCATCACCAAATCCAAATTAAACTGAATCAACCAACCAAGCAAATAAGCAAATAAAAAATGTACTGTTTAAGACAGACTACAGACTACTATAGAGAACTTACCTTGTATGTCTGAGCTCCTAGATTCAATTCCCACAACTGACAAAATAAAATAAACCAAAAATTTATAACAGAGGATAAATCAATAATAGGATCTGAACAATTTTCACCTTGATAACATGATAGTGTATTTAATAATACAGAAATTATATTGTTTATATTATAAAATATTTTAATACATCAGATGTCTAAAACCTATAACTTAGAAAGTTCATATTACATGTTATATATTACACTTTTTTGAAAACTTCATGTATTCATTGGCAAATTAAGACATACGTAATACATTCTGCTCACACTAACTACTCCACCCTCACTGCCTCTAAACTCACCGATAACCTCTTTACTCTGTACTCATGGAGTCTCACTCCCACTATTATGTCTGGTGTGTGTGTATGTGTGTGTGTGTGTGTGTGTGTGTGTGTGTGTGTGTGTGTGTGTGTGTGTGTGTTTCATGGACCACTTAGTTTCAACAGGGTCACCTACATAAGAATGGATATGCAGCTTTTATTGATGCCTGGGTAAACTCATTAATGTACAACACTAGTGACAATGATGCCCTCACCTTCAGAAGATATTAATCAATGCCCTGTAATTCTTCAAGAAGGAAACAGACCACATGAGGCCTTCCCTAAACCATAGCATAATGTTAATGGGCCCAGGCCTGTGCCGACCATGCATGCACAGACAACCATAGCTTCTATGAGTTTGTGGATGGAAAAGCCACGTCATGACCAGAAGACAGCATTTCATGGTGCTTGCTCCACCATTCAGCTGTAACATTCTTTCAGCCTTTTCATCTGTCATGTTCCCTGAGTCTTAGAGTAATATGGATATTCCCTTGAGTGCTGAGCACTCAATAGGCATTTATTCTCAGCGCCGTGACCAGCCAAGAGTATCTGTACCAGCCATTGCTCACTAAAAAAAGAATCTTCTCTGAATAAGACTGACTGTATCAATTAACTATTTCTGTAATGATTTGATAACATGCCCATTTAGTAACAGAAACAGTCTCACTGTTAGGATCTATGAACTTCCTAACCATGACCTTTGACCAGTTCCATAGATCATTACAAAATAACTGACCTGGCAAGATGTGATAAGAATCTGTATTTAGAGAAGCCACGACTGCAGGGGAGAATTTATTGAATTCTGTTGAATAGACATTGTATCTAGCTGATTCCTAATGACCTATTGCTATACTCATGAATTAATACATCTCTCAACTCACACCCGAGAAGCTTAACACAGAGACCCACAACTGTTTAACATGAAGAGAATAAGTGACTCTAGAGTGTTTAGCCCTAAATTTGACACATACATCACACTCTCTTTTCCCAGGGCACAGAGATTATTGTGGAAATGGGGGAGGAAAAATTATAAGACCTAGAGGTGGCAGATAAATCTAAGAAAACCCTGTTGTCAGGACACCACAGGGCAGTTCCACCTTTAAACCCATAGCACTTGCGTAAGTATAGGCAATAAGACCTATGCAAGCCCAAGCCAGAATAAAATCAGCATGGAAGGCAAGTTAGGCCAGAAGCCCCAGTACAAGCTAAGGATATGTGGGTAATTGGGAACTGCTGGGAGAGGAAAGTCAGTTTTCTTTAAGAGTGTAACACCTAGTAAATTGATCAGATTCCAACACGGGAAAATTTATGGAACTGAAATGAAACTTGATAGCCCTTAAAAAAAAAATAATAATAGAGGACATGAAGTCTTGGGGTAGTAGGGTCATGGTGGAAAATGGGGCAGGTATAGCTAATAATGCTCAAAATACAATGGTTCTATGAAATTCTCAAGGAACCAATAAAATATTTAAGATCAGAGGGTGGCTAAGAAGATAGCTGATGGGTTAAGAGTGCTTCTGAGTGTTTCCTAAATAAATACGAGGTTTTAAATGCAAATCCAGTAAAAAAGATACAGAAATTCCTGCATGCTTGAATGGGCTTGAAAATCTCAGCTCTGGGCACTTGCCCAGACACAGGAGAATCCCTGGGGCTTTATGGCTGCCAACCTTGATCCTGGATTACCAGCAAAAAAGTTCCTAAAAAGAAATCAGCTGGAGAGTGACAGGGCACCTGAAGTCCTATTTGGCCACTGACTTTCAGTGGTCATGTGCACCCTCACAGGGGCACATATACTCCCCACAGATACACTACAACAAAAAAATAATGATGATAAAATAGAAAAAAATAGAATTTATTTAATTTACTGTTGTCATCAGTATACAGTTAGTCTTTTTATGAAAAGTTTTCATAGTTTGGCAATTTAATATCTCTTAAACTTAAAACTTACTAAGGTGAATTCCTTGAATAAAAATATTTTTCTTGAAGCTAGACTTCTGAGATGTGACAAGTATCAAAATATATTTATGGATCATTATTTACTATATATGCACTTATATTTATTTTCAATTATTTTTTATAAGGTGTCCTATAAAACATTATTAGGAAATAGGCAGTAGTTAGATATTACCAGAGAATTATTAGCCAGATATTTTGAACTAATGACCATTGAACTCACTGACTTGTAAGTACATTCAAAACTATATATTCAGAATTATATATTCTGTACAATTATCTTCATGATCAACTGCTAGATGATGTAAAAGAAGATGATTGTTTTCTGGCCATGGTTTAGAGATGACTATGTTTCTAAAACTGTGATAGTTGTATATATTATAAGCTTAATTAGCAATGAAATCAAAAGATTGGCTTATAACTGTCAGGATAGTAAACCAGAAGTTAACTGAAATGCAGTTTCATTTCACAACCTCCTACCTGAAGTAGCTCCAAATCATAAAGCAACATTCAAGAAAACATTATTTAATTGTTTTCTATTATGATGATGTTCTGATGACAACATTTCAATAATTAAACTATCACTTTCATGTGTCTTAAATATAACTGGAGGGATATCAAGTTACATCCTACAAGCTTTCTCAACTTCAAGTAGTTCGGCAAGACATGCACTATGCAAACCCATATTGCTGCAAAGAATGAAAACAAGACTAAAAGAGCACACCCCAATCTTAGCTGAAGTAATATTGGCAACTGATTACTACTGGGTGAGGAAGACCTGATCTTAAAGCAAGGGACTCCAGATAAAATGACTAGAACTCAAGAGTTGAACTTGCACTGAGGAACATCTGGGGACACTAACTTGACACAATAGGCCTTAGAACAAATTATAGAATGTATGAATTCAAGTAGGGGGTATGAAATGGTACCAACAGGGAAAGGGGTTTAAAGATGATTAAGATTTTTGAGATGTTTTGTATAAAATACACAAAAATTCAATAAAAGCATTTAAAAAAAAATTCTCATCAGGAAAAACAGAAATAGAAGTAACAAATTTCTTTTACAGATAAATCAGGTGTGAAGTTCCAAGATGAAAAGCCAACATCCAAAGAGTTGGAGAAACTTTGGGAAAATGTATCTAATTTCTTTAAATTTACAATTACTGGAGAGTACTTTTAGAGCATGATCTAGATTTCAAATATAGGAGTATTGTCATACACTCTTCTCTATTTCACACTGACTTAAGCACTAGCATGAAGAAGGTGCCAGCACATTAAGCTGACAGCATTTCTAAATGAAACGTGGTGATGCTTCATAACAATACGCACGTAGGACACTGTATTCCTCATTCTGGGGTTATTAAGACTTAGTTTGCTTTGCTCAGCAGGGAACCTTGTTTCAGGGGCAGAAAGACTATATCTGCACTCTGAGACTTATGACTTCCTTCACAACAGCTATTTATTACAAAATTCAGAGAGTTTTTATGCATTACAAGAAACTGGCACATGGGGTATGGCAGTTACATACAAAGATTTAGGGCACAAAAGAACAGGACATGTAGCCTTTTAGTTGGTGCCAGCAGGATGCTTAAACTTTTACTCAAGGTTACCAATGCCTATTCGGTAATTTATTGGCACAATGTTTTCTTTCTTAGGTCTAAAAGCACGGTAAACTTTTAGCTTTTAAGCTCAGGAGTAAATATTTAAACTGGCCTAACATCTTAGCTAATCTCAGTCATTTTTGCTAGTGTAGACTTAAGTACATTTGATTTGATCTTCTTCCATACTATGTTCATACACATTGATTTTGCTCTCAGAATTGTGTTATTCCCTCTGTTCTTTAATCATGAAAAGTCTTGTGTATACTTTAGCACTGGAGGGCCCACTTTCATGGATTTATTGCTTCTACAAGAGCCTTCTTGTACTTCAGTATTTCTCAATCATACAGTGTATTTGCAGTCAATCCTTTACCTTGACTGTTATTTTATTTTCTATGGCATACACTTAATTACTAAAACATTGTAAAATCTATTAGACAACAGACTTTCTAGCTAACTCTCTCCTTTTATAGAAATCAGAATATGCCCCTTACATCTGTCTCAGGGATACAGAGTTGATAAGAAAAGCATATTGCCTTGTGGCCTTACTGTCCCTCCTCCTTGCAAATCACTTGGTGAGGAAATTCCTGCTTTCTGTGAAACTCAAATAATTAAGGACCTTTTTGAATCTCCAGAATCTGAAAGTCCTATCTCTCCCTTCAGGGCCCTGGTCATGTCATATATGGCTACTGCCCCTCCTGCTCCCACTTCAAGCTATCTCTCCTAATGACACGCTTCTCCAGGTTTTGAATAAGATGTTTCTTTTTCCTTCAAGGCCCTGATATACTAGTATGAAGATCTAACCTTCCTAAGTACTTCCCTACTTGAAGCCTGATCATGACTCCTTGGGTGTGAGGATCTTTCTAACAAAGTTAATTCTGAAAGGAAATTTTTGTGTCACCGCCTTTTACAAAAACAAACAAAAACAAACCTACCTCTCTGACCCACATTTTTATCATAGCAATAACACCTTACTTTTATGAAGTTTTTCCTGATTCTACTATGATATCTGCTGATAAATATTCTTACCCCATAAAATGCTTATTGAATTGATAGAATTATACTGCCTTGAACTCTTCTAGGAGAAAATATTTTAGAACCTTCATCAAACTTTTAGTATTTCTGAGCCTGTTTTTTTTTTTTTAACAATTCATTATAAGCAACTGAACTATCCAATTTAAATGCCCTGAATAACCTTTACAATGGACTGCAAAGTCCTCCACTATGTAACTCTTTTTCTGCTCTGATAACATTTCCTAATCACTTTCTCTGATGTTTTACCATTCCAGCTTTTTGGTTTTTGCTACTGTCAAAAATAAACAAGTTTATCTGCCTGGCACATGGTAATTAAAAGTACCAGACTGGTGGAACTAACATTCTTGGATGTTTAACAGCCATCCTTTGAGGCTTATACTAATTTGGTCAGAGGGGCATAAAGGACAGTTTCTGTTCCTTGCCCTCCTTGGTTGGCTATGTTCCAGAGGACTAGGAGAAACTCTCAAAATGCCCTGGAACTATGTGAGTCACCTCTCCTTTTGATCAAGGAGGCTGCATAGACACCACCAGATGGACTTGAACCAGTGTCCAGTCTACAAGGAGGAGGGTCAACACAGAGGAAACATTTCCTCTATGCTTCCAAGTGAAGCCAGCAGTGGTCAACCAGGACCTTTGACTTATCTTCACATAGATGGAATTGGTAAAAGATAGGAGCCAGGGGCTCCTCCCAAGCCTATGTGATCCCTGAGGAACAAATCTTCAAATGCCCTTAAAAGTAAAAATAAATTGGTTTTCTAGGCCAATTGTAGGGTCTTAAACACCCCATTGGAAACTATAACCAAAGATTAAAGGGGTCAATATAAATTTTTTAAGAGTCCATATGTATAGCTGAAGGCTACATAATAAGAAACAATGCCAGACAGGAGATAGCTAATAACTTCCTTTGAGTTATTGGCAAGGGTGGCACAAAAGAATCCAGACAGTAACCCAGCATAGAACTGGGAAAATGAACAGCACACCCCAATCTTATCTAAATGAATATTGACAACTGATTGCTGTTAGATGAGGAGAAGTTGATCTTCCTAAAATAAGGGTCTCTAGATAGGCTGAATAGATTCAGCAGATAGAAAAGCACTGGAGAATGGCTGGGGGCATCAGCAACACAGTGGACAGTAACAGGGATGACAGAATATATGGGCTCCAGTTGGGGGATGGGGAGGCTATGGAAGGGTGCCATTTGCAAAATGGGTATATAGATGAATAAGATTGGGATGTTCTGTATGATATACACACAAAAAAATCAACAAATAAAAAAAATGACATATTTGAAGAGGAAGCATAAAAATTTACTTCATGTTAATTAGTAGAGGTGTTAAACATTACCTTTGAAATCTACCTGATGACTTTATATCCACACTCAGGTGCCAAGAATCTGAGTGTAACCAACTACGATGAGTAATAATCAGATACATGGAGATTAGAGACACATGTGCAAACAACTAAGTGTTAGTAGCATTAAAAATGAGTTTCTGTAGGAAACAGCATATTTTAAAATGAAATGGAGATCTTTTTTAAAGTTTAAAAACTCATTCAATTTTATGTCTTACAGGGTTTTTACTGAGTTCAATATTGTATAAGTGTATTAATTCAACTGTGAACCTAAAAATTTATAGCTACTTTTAAAAGAGATGTGTCCTTGCTCTGGAAATTATTATTGAATATGATAAAGCTGAATGAAATGCTTCTTCTAAATAAATAAATGAGAAATAAATAAATAATAAATAAATAAACTAGGTGTGGAGGGAGGAAAGTTAGGAGAGGATGGATGGTGGGAGTCAGGAAGTATTGGGGGAAGGGTGTGTTTAATGGGGGGCACTGTCAATAAGGAGGGAGGGAGGAGGGAAGCCAGATGGGAGAAAAGAGAGTGGAGATTATTGAATCTTTGGGGGCTAGGAAACCTATAGAGAAAAGTGATACTCTTGAAACCCTATGAGAAATGCACATACAATGTCTGAACATTAATGCATATGTATACATGAGAGCTACTTGGCAGGGAACTCAGTGCCAGACAGAAGAGTGGTAGGTGGAGGTAGTCCAGGAGACTCCCAAAACAAACCAAGAGGTTTGGATATTGCCAAACCTCTTGGTTATCTCCCAGAAGTAGTAGATAAAACCCAGCTGTTGAAGAAAGTACATACTTGGGGTAAAAGACTAGAAACAATGGAGTGGGAACTGACCTGGTACCCCTCTAGCAGAAGTTTGGCTGTCATAACTCTAGATGATGATATGCAAACTGTCAGGGGAGAGTAACAATCAATGGTCCATTCCAGCTCTGAAGACTAATAACCAAGGCAACTGGCATGGCAAACTACCTCTATTGGTCTAGTAGTGGCACTGTTATCTGGGGGGCAATCAATAGCTATATAATTGGACTTAAAGCCCTGTCAGTGGGAGAAAACTTATGGGTGGCAGTGTAAACACAGCCAAATGGCAGGAGAGGCCATAGATCCTAAAGAAAACCCTACCTTGTTCATATCTCAAGAATAAATAAACTTCTTAATATATGCTAAATATCAATTCTTGTATTTACAGACAAGCATGCCATACAGAGCCCATCAAAGAAGCTTCTTTTTGCAACATTGAGGCTTCTGCAGAGTTGTGCATCTGGTCAATCACAGAGAACATACGTCTGGGATATGTTCAAGACCAGGTAACACATCTGCAGTTGAATCTTTACAACTAAAGTTCATGGAACACAGTGGAATAGGGGTAAAGAGAGAGCTAATGAATCCCTCCACTCTCACCAGTGAGGCTTCCTTGTACAGCAGTGTGATGCATGCAGAAGGCCAAAACTGGCTGAGTTTTAGAGAATAAGAGACTGTAGAGTGTAGGATGGGACTCCAATGTGGAACCTCACCCATCCACAGCTCAGGGACCATTGAGGAAGAGGAGGTGAAAAGATTGTAAGAGCCAGGGATGATACATGACCCAGGGAGGAAGAGGCACTGGAGGCTTACAGGTCATGGGAGGCTTGCACATTTGTACCTCTGGCAGTGGTGGGATCACACAGGACCCATGTCAGCTCAATTAAATAAGGGCCCAAAGGGGAGGTGAGAAATAGGTTGTGGGCTGGGACTAGATTGAGAACTATTTGAGACTGATTGCTTATTGGTGAGGGAGAGTATGAATTACATACAACCACTGGATGGATTGACTAGACTCCAGTGGATGCAAATACACTGAAGGACATTTGGGTACAAACACCTGAATGAATAGGACACAACATGTATGGCAGAGTGCATGAGGTTTAGTGGGTGGATGGGGGAGACATGGATTGGGGAGGGGGGGTCTGGATTTGATTGGGAAATGTATGAAATTTAAAAAGCTCAATAATAAAAAATGAAAAATTCAAACACTTAAAACAAAATAAAATAGGTAAACATTCATCTTAGATGTACCACCTATTTTTTCAAGGCAGTTTCATCACCAAGTCCTTATACCTACAGCTAGCTTCAAGAATTTCTCATTCAAATTCACCTGAAAACCCATTTAAAGATTATATATAATGAGACATCTATTTCAGACTGAAGATTTTATTTCAAAACACTGTTTTCTTCATAATATATAATCCAAGTGAGCACTAATATATACATATTTAATAATTCTATTTTTACTATATTTTCATACAATAAATTTTGATGGTATTTAGATCCCCTCCCCTATTCTCATCTACCCCAACTGTCCCATGCCCAATTTAATGTACTCTCATAAATATATATGATATAGCCTATACAGTCTGTTTTATGTCTCAAAATGTCCTTCGGTGTGGGTCTGTCCACTGGGACTGCTAAGAATTCCTTCCATGTAAGACACCGTCTCTCCCCTCCTAGCTGTCATCAATTACCAAAAGTTCCTTAGGTTGGGTGGGAATTTCTCATCAACCTCACAATGACTAAGCTGGGATTTTGTCTGTTTTGAGCTTGCATAGGACATGTATTTATTATTTAATATCTTATTTAATTAGGCTAAAATGAGGAAAGAAATAGTTGTACAAGGATATATTTAAGGTGCTTATGAAGTTAATTATTGCATTAATAATTTTTAAATACATGAACAGATATAATTCATAGTTCCATAACTAAAGTTAAATTAGCAGTTGCATTTCAAACATTTTATTATCAGGTATGAATTATCTTCCATCTTTGACTAAACTCATTTATTGCTTTTCTTTGTGCATACTATTTCTCTCTATATACCATGTTACCCTAGAAGTCACTCCATTGCCCAAGGAGGCCTCAAATTCATGGCAACCCTCCTTCCTCAGCCTCCTAGTGCTAGGATAACAGGCATGAGCCAACATATCTAGCTCTAAAACATTTCTATTTAAAATTACATCCCCGAGTATCATCCACTACAGGAAGATGAAATTAAGGTAATGAATATTCCCTAAAACCACTTTTATAATGCTAATACATTGGGTTTAACTTTGTTAACCCAAAGCTTCCTTTCTCCTAAATTTTCAACCACAAATTAAGTCTGTAATTCTTTCTGAAATCCAAATCAGTATAAAAAAATTCCAAACTTTATACTTACAACTTATTGGCTCCTATACAAACTGCCAATAAGACTTATCATCAAACTTAGGTTTTAAATTGCTATAATTATTTTATGCATATATATTACTTATCAAATATGCCTATGAATACTTAATAGGTATATATATAATTCATTTTTGTTTTACATAATTAAAATTATAAAATGAATTTGTTAACATGAGAGAGATTTAAGCATTGAATAAAGCAATAATTTTATCATTTAGTTAATCTACACAGAAATACTCCTTTTCATTATTTCTGTAGTTTTTTTTTTTAATTGCCAAATAAAAATATGTGGTTTTTTGTTTCTATGGGATAGAAATAATGAGAAAAATAATTCTTGATATAAGTTAGATGGAATTGGGATGCTGCCAATTATATTTTATGTTAATAGCTGCCAATCAAAAGCTCACTGAAGCTCAGGAAGTTCATGAAGGTTAATGGCAAGAGAAATAAATTCTGTTTATTTCCTAATTCAGTGTCAGAAGTCATAGGAAGTTTCCCTGCTCTCTGTTGATTGATGTAGCAAATGTTTCAGTAACAATTCTTCCAGTCTATTAATGAAACAATGAATTTAAGGCATTATATATTATCACAAAATTACATCTAGAATGTCCTCATCTTTAACAATCATTAAACTTTTAAAATCAAAACATTTCCATTCTAATTACACTCATAGGAACATTTTATTAAAGCTAGAACTTCAAGTTCCTTTAAGAGAGACAACGGAACTGTGTTCTTGGACTAATATGTTATCTACTTGAGTTCCCCATAAAGAAAGAACAACATTCATGTCAAAACCAATACTCAAAGACTTCTATTAAATGTTATTATCTCAGACACATATTCATGTTCTAATAATCAGATTACTTTCTCCCTATTTATTACTCAGGAAATAGATGTTTGAGTCCTTAGAGTTTGGTAAATTCAGGTTGAGGAGTCTCATTTTATTGATTGTTTTAGGGTCAATTCTGTGGCAAAGACATGTGTCCTGTGATCTGCTGAATTGGTCCCTGTCCTCAGTGTCTCAGTTTTGTTTCCCCAGAAGAAATTAGGGGAGATATCTTTTAGTAGACAAGCACTTTTTTTTTTTTAAGCTATAGGAATCAGAAATTCTCAATAGCAACTATGGGTTTTTTTTTTTTCCTTTTAAAAAATATTGAGCATTTGTGAATTCATACAATTCTTAATCAAATTTAGACTCTCTTCCCCATTAATGGCCCCTCAACTCCCCACCAGACCTCATGTATTCTGCCATACATCATAAGTCCTCTTTACTCAAGCATTTATACTCAGATGTCCACCAGTGAAAATTCATCCACTTGGGTTTAGTAAACCTACCTAGAGTTCTTAAGTAAAGAATACTCTCAGTCACCCAGTAGTAATCAGTTTCCATTCACTCCCATTTTACAGCCTGGTTGCAAAACATTTCTTTTGCTTCAATCTGGGTCCTTGTCTGATTGAGTTGATGTGGGTCCTGTGCTCAATGCCACCATTGCCACAAGTTCACATATACAAGCACCAATGACCTGAAAGCTTCTGCTCCCCTGTGTTCATTGACCAACCCTGGCTCTAACAATGTTTCTGCCACATCTTCTGCAATGGTCCCTGAACCTTGTGTGGGTGAGGTTTAATATAGGAATCCTATCCAGGGACACATACTCTTCAGTCTTCTATTCTTTAAAATGTGGCCAGTTGTGGCCTTCTGTGTGCATCATGCTCTGTTGTATAAGGAAGCTTCACTCGTGAGACTTGAGGGATGTACTAGTTTTCTCTCTACTTTGTGCCAGAGGTTCAAACCAGCTACCTTGGTGAGGTGAGGATTGGGGATGAGTAAGCATGCTGTTTGCCAGCCCATGCCACCCCCATTACCAGGGGACACTCAGACGCAATGGGGAGTCTTAGTCAGGTAGAGACTCATTTATTGCAAGTGTCACAAAGCTTATAAAGGCATCTGGAACTCCCCCTTCCCCCCCATGAGGGTGTATCTTAAGGATGGTCACACACTGATCATGTACTCCTCAGCAGTGTGGAAGTATTCTTCAGACTTTCAAAGAAAGCCAGGCCACGCCCCCAGTAACTTCCTTTTGGACCTATGCAAGGTGGGGCTTTTAGGTCCCCACATGTCCCCCTTTTTATTTTTATTTTAAGGCCAGACTGACTTTATTTCAAAGATTACCCATCTCATAGGCGGCTCCCTGAGGAGAGATGGCTATCTCCTTCCTCTAGTCTTATGCATTTTTGCCTGTCTTAGGTTGTATCACCTCTGATCAAGCCTTGCCCATCATTGGATCATGCACCTGGCCATGTGCATGTACTATCTTAGGAGTACTTGTCCTGGGACATCTTACCCATCTTTGGCTAAAAATGCATCATGATTAAGGGCAGACACATGGGTAATGCCAGCCCATGACAGTCTTAGTCTTTGCCTAACTCGGTTAGCCAAGTGTGGGCAACCGGAGGGGTTCCTGGGGAAGTCCATAATCATAAAGAGATAGGCTGTGGCAGTTCCAAGGGTCCTCTGTCACTAAATTATCTGGTAAAGACACTTAAAGATAAGCATTATGAAGAGAAACAAAGCAAGTCATGGCGTAGGACAAGTTGAAATACTTCTGGGACCATGTGCCTTTTAGCCAATCAGCCAGTTGTCAAAGATGCTGACTGGCAATGAAACCAAGGAACTGGGTCCTTCACCTCAGATGGATATAAATAAAGAAAGGATTTTTTTCTCATGAATTATCATCCTTGGACCATCATGCTAGTGAGTCGGCTCTTGGCTTACCCACTTAAGGTTTTTTGCAGGCACCCATATGGGGTTTGAATATCCTGTAGGGTAGATACACCCAAACCCTCAACCCATGGTTAGCAATCGATCTGGTCCTTTCCATTACCTGGTGATGGGATCTTTCCATCTTACCTGTACCTCAGGTCTCTGCACCTGTCATCCCCAATGCTTCTGAAACCGGGATTCCAACTGATTTTTTTGAAAATTAAGAACATTAATAGTGAATAAGGCCATACCCAACCGTTGGTGGGGGTTTATTCCCCCTTTTTGTTTTTGTAATTGAATTTTTAGGTTTTGATGGTTGTGTTTTATAATGGCTTGACCTTGGGGATTGTAGGGAATTTCTGTATTGTGTTGAATTCCCCAAAGTGAAAAAAAATCTTGTAAACTTTTACTCACAAAATGTGGTCCATTATCAGTTTCAATTATTTGGGGCAATCCCAACATAGCAAAGCACTGGAGAAAATGAGACTGAGCATGTTAAGACTTCTCTCCTGTATGAGAGGTAGCCCAACAGGCATGTGAGAATGTGTCAATGTAACAAAAATATACTTGTTTTCCAAAAGGAGCATAGTGTGTGACATCCATTTGCCATAAGGTATTGGGCTTGAGTCCCATGGGGTTTACCCCTGGCTGTTGCAGAGGCAGTACCTGTAGAAAAGGTTGACGAGACTTACAGGTATGCACAATGTTTTGTAGGTCCTTGATGGGAACTTGAGGAAATCTTTTATGGAGTCCCTGCCAATTTACATCAGTGAGGTTATGTAACCCCTGGGCTTCATTCAGGCCTGCTGACAGGACCTGGGTTGGAGCCACCTTGTCTGCCTCTGCATTGCCTTGGGATAAAAGCCCAGACAATCCTTGGTGCCCCCTAAGATGCTGTAAGAAGATAGGAGCTTCTCTCTCTCTAAGGAGCATATGAGTCTGAATCATCAAGGGAGTAACGGGGTTCCCATCCAACCAGACATGAGAACCTAATAGCCCTGGAAGAAGATTGACTACATACAGACTGCCAGAAAACAAATTCATGGGCTCACTTATCTTTGTTAATGCTAAACAATGGACATGAGTTCCTTTAATTGAGCTGAGCCATCACAAGCGTGGACATATCTTTTTTGTTTCTCATCTGCCCCCAGGTATACTATCACTGCAGCTCCAAATCTGCCCCCGTCAGTGAAAACATTGTAGGCTTTTACAAAGGGCTCACTCGGCCCCAGGATTCAGTGAGCGCTACTGCCAGCAGGACTGTAGCACTCGGGGGTGCGTGGAACCACGGCTGCCCACAGGCCAGATGGGAAGGGCTCCCCCCAGCCACCTTCTCCGAACTAGGCCTTCCCAGCTGTCCCAGAGCCAGTTGTGGTGCACAGCAAATGGTGGCTTCTTTTTTTTTTAAATGTGCCCCGTGGCTGCTGCCCATCACTGGCTGGGGGGCAGTGCCCCGCCCCGCTTTTGCAGGGGCCCCTGACTC
>NW_008352267.1:6659237-6666020 GCF_000622305.1 Nannospalax galili | reverse complement strand
AAATGTACACAGTGGCATGTGGCAGCAAGTGAGCAGGCCCCAAAGGGTCTTCACATAGCTTTGGCAGAATGCTGGGCTATTGGCCATACCTTGGGGTAATACAGTCCATTCATACCTCTCATCAGGCATTTTAAAGTTGGTGGAAGGTACAGAGAAAGCAAATTTTTCACAATCCTGGGGTTGTAGAGGGATAGAAAAAAAGCAACCTTTAATGTCTATAACTATAATAAATCTGAGGGAATAGCAGGGATTCAAGGCAGTCCCCTTAAGGGTGCACCCACTAGGGTCACTCTAGCATTGACTTTTTGCAAGTCTTGCAACATTCTCCATTTGCCAGAGGCTTTCTTAATAACAAAGACAGGTGTGTTCCATGGACTTACAGAAGGCCGGATGTGGCCCAACCATAATTTTGCCTGCACAATTTTCTTTAAAGCCTGTAGCTTTCTCTCAGGTATTGGCCACTGCTCCACCCATACCAGCACCCCAGGGGACCACCAGATAGCTGGAACCTGAGGGGCAGTGGCCCTTAGAATGGGGGAGAACCCGATCTCTTTCTTTGAGTCCCCCCTGCAATTGCTATGGCAAGACAACCCTTGAGTTGCTGATTCAGGAAGCCTATCAGACTCTTCAAGGTCCAAAAGGTGAGCACAAAAGGCCTTGCTATCAGTGGCCATGCAGGCCTGTGCATCCCCCAAAATATCTTGTCCTATAAAGTTGGTGGATAGCCCTGCCACCACCAGGGGTCGCACCTCCACTTTAGCTCCATCTGCATCCTGCCAGGTGAGCCATTCTCAGTCTCCTCTGGATGGGGTGTATCCTTCCACATCTAGGATTCGGGGCCCAGAAACTAGGTGCCATCATGATGGGATCTCCTCCTTTCTATGAATGGTTCTATCAGCCCCCATGTCCACTAGGCAGCGAAACCTCCTGCCACCTATTTCAAGATCCATCTTGGGTACTAAGGGCTCCCTCGGCCTGGGTTTTGGTGAATGCTGCTGTCCACAGGGCTGTAGCACTCAGGGGCGGCGTGGTTCCCTGGACACCCAGGGAACTGAAGGGATGGGGCCCCTCCCTGAGCCACCTCCCACAAACTGGGCCTTTTCATCTGTCCTGGAGCTGGTCGTGGCACACAGCCAAAGGTCTTTGGTTTTTTTTTATTGTTGTTGTTGTTGTTGTTTTTTGTTTTTTTAAATGCACCGGGGGTCTCTACCCAGCTTTAGCACAGGCCCCTGGCCCGAGCCGTTCGCCGGCCGGGGGGGGGGGGGAGGCAGTGCCCTGCCAGGCTTTCCCATGAGCCCCTGACTCACTCCCATGTTAGTTCAAGGCGGGTGGGCGGCTTTCACCCCAGATCCCGTAGCGCTCTGCTCTGCCCCGCCCTTCTGCCCAGGAGGCTCTGAAGCTGGCCAGGGCCTGCCTGAGGTGCCGCTTGTTACTTTGGCTGCTTTTGGGTTCACTTCTGTTGCATCTCTGTCTTCTTCCTCAAACCCTTTGCACGATTCCCATGTATCCCCAGTAAAAACATTAGCCCCAAGTAGTCAGGGAGCCAAATGAATCACCTCTGCCCAAACCTTTTGAGGTACGGGATCTGAAAAATCCAACCCCCTGCTTTTAAGCATATCTCTCAATGCCTTAAGCACTGAGTCTTTAAACTTAAAAATTGCATTACCCATTTTTGGGGTCTTGCTTACCCCAAACCTCCTCGATTGGCCCCAATCCTTTTTTGCTTCTTTCTTACTTTTTTCTTTTCTTCTTTTCACCTTCTTTCAAGCCCCACATTGGGCTCCAGATGCTGGGGGTTTGAACCAGCAATCCCGGTGAGGTGTGGATTGGGGATGAGTAAGCACGCCGTTCACCAGCCCACACTGCCCCCATTACCCAGGGACACTCAGACACAACGGGGAGTCTTAGACAGAGACTCATTTATTGCAAGTGTCACAAAGCTTATAAAGGCACCTGGAACTCCCCCCTCCCCAACTGAGGGTGTATCTTAAGGATGGTCACAGGCTGATCATGCACTCCTCAGCAGTGCAGAAGTATTCTTCAGACGTTCAAAGCAAGCCAGGCCGCGCCCCCAGTAACTTCCTTTTGGACCTATGTGAGGTGCGGCTTTTAGGTCCCCACATACCTCCCTGTTAGCTATTTTCCTTGACCCTTAGGTGTACAGGCTCAACTGTAGATGTGTTACCTAGTACTGGGCATCTTTCAGATGTATGTTCTCTAAGCCTGACCAGTTGTGGAATTCTGAAATAGCCTCCATACGTTGCCTGAAGAAGCTTCTTTGGAGAGTAGTGTACAGTATACTTTGTAAATATAAGGCTCCATATTTAGCATATGGTAAGAAATTTCATTCGTCTACAGAAATGACAGAGATAGGGTTTTCTCTAGGATCTATGTCTTCTCCAGTCATGTGTATTTGGCTGTGTTTATAGTGGCACCCATGAGTTCACTCCCATTGAGAGGACTTTAAGTCCAATTAGATAGCTACTGCTTGATCCATAGATAACCCATTAATGCACCAATTGAGGTTGTTTGTTGTGCTGGTTATTATGGTTATTAGACTTTAGGGCTGGGTTGGACCATTGATTAATTTTCTCCCTTCCCAGGTTGCATATTATCATTTAGCATTATGAGGGCTAAATTTCAGGTAGAAGGGTTTAGGCCAGTTCCAGGTCCACTGTTTCAAGTACTATATCTTCTAGTTCTATGAGATAACCAGGAGCTCTGGTGATAGCCTGTGTGATTTTGGGGACCTCTGGAACCACTCTCTTGAACCACTCAAAGGGAGGTCTCTCCTGTCTGGCAAGGTATTCCTTGTCATACAGCCCCCAGGTACACATATTCACTAATGTTCAGATACTGTACGTGCATTTCTCAGGTGGCTTCAGGGGCATCACATTTCTGAGTTCCTTATCACCCTAAGATCCATTCATCCCTACTCTTTCTGCCTCCCATCTGACTTCTCTCCTCCAACCCTGGTGCCAGCACCCTTATTATCCCCACCCACCCCCTAATAACCTCCACTTCCCACTGTCTTCCTTCTCTTGAGTTCCCTCCCTTCCCCATTGTGTCCCCCTGCATGTCCCTCACTCGTCTCCCCCCAACCAAATACTCCCACTTTCCCCACTTCCCCTGTGATAACATCTGGCCCCTACTATCCCCCTTTTTTGGGTTATTGCTTTTCCTTTACTTCTGTGTATTGTTCCCATTTTCCTGACTCCTGGTGCCACATCAGGATATATACTCATATATGAGGGATTGTTGCTACAATCTGAAAATGAGGGAGAACATATATCACTTGCTTTCCTGTATTTGTGTTACTTCCCTTAGTACAAAACTCTTTACTTCCATCCATTTACCTTCAAATTTCATAATTTCTACTTGTCATAGTACTAAATAGAACTCCATTGTGTAAAAGTACCACATTTTCATTATACATTTGTCAGCTGAAGGAAATTTAGGTTCTTTTTTAAGAAAATTTTCACATTTGTACTTTGAGGTTCATGTAGAAATCCTTGGTCATATTTATAGTCTTCCTTATAAATGTGCTGGTGGAATTCCCAACATTTTCAATATTAAACATTATTATATTTTGTTGATATTGGCTAACTGACCACAAAGGAATCAGTTGAATAATGCATTACAAATAATGCAAAGCCAAACTATAAATAAGCTTTCATGATAGGTATCATATTTACAAAATTAGGAGATGGTAGTACTGACATTATGGGTCACGAGAGGCATGTAAGCTCAAAGCAAGACCATGAAGAATGAAAATTGGTGTGCTATTTTCTATTGCTATGAAATGAATTAACACAACCACAGCAGATTAAAACAATATGGACTTAAAGTCTCTATGTCAGAAATCCAGGCACAGTATTGCTGAATGCTGTTTGCTCCATTGATCACATGGAATCAAGATACTGTTGATTCATGGCTTGAGGCTTTGAGGAAAATCATCTGTTGATGTCTATTCATATTGCAGGCAGAATTCAATTACTGGCAGAGTATGGAACTTAGACCTTTATTTACTTACTGCCTGTGAGCTCGGGAATCCTTTTAGCTTCTAGAATTTATGCAAAATATATGCCACATAATACCCTTAGTCTTAAAGCCAGCATCAGATTCTTTCTTGTGTGTCAAATCCCATTCTTGTTTTGAAACTTTATATTCAGGAAGAATTTAGCCCCTGATTATATCATATTGAATATTCCATGGGACCATGGAGGTGATACATACTGGAGAAAAGTATCTTAGGTGCCACTTTAAATTCTGCCTATCATAAAATCTAAAATGGAAAAATGTGACAAAATGACATATGACTGCAGGCAGATTTGAAAATTTTCAAATAAATGTATCTGTAATACTCCTGGTGGTGTAGAATATCACACACTCTGGATCTGAGTGTTTTAAGGCACCAATTATTTTAAAGACCCATTTTTCTTCTTTTGCATATCATTTTGGAGATACAAATATATATATAATATTTCAGATTTTACTGTTATAGAAAACCTTAGTTTGACTAAATCTATGGTTTTATTATCTATGAATATATTCCTGAAAACTTATTTAAAATAACCATTGCTATTATTGAAATGATCACAGAAGAGGATCATGTAGCAAGCAATGAGATGCATCAAGGTTAACATAAAATTTCAGGCCATCTGCATCATATTAACCTTAAGGTGAACAAAGTACCTATAATTATGATTCAGAAGCTATCTTAATGACTAATTATTTACAATGGTTTCTAAGAAATCATTGTTTAGTAATGATTGGGAGAGATTATTGCATGTGAAAGACACCTCAAGGTGTCTTTAGGATATAAAAATGCAGAAATAAAGCTGTGTGGTGGTGCTCACCATTAATGTCAACACTTCAGAGGCTATATCTTTGTGAGATCAAGACCAGCCTGGTCTATACAGCAGGTTCAAAGCTAGCTTGGGCTACAGGGAGACCCCGTGTCAAATGAATAAAAAAAATAATTATTGCATGTGAAAGACACCTCAAGGTGTCTTTAGGATATAAAAATGCAGAAATAAAGCTGTGTGGTGGTGCTCACCATTAATGTCAACACTTCAGAGGCTATATCTTTGTGAGATCAAGACCAGCCTGGTCTATACAGCAGGTTCAAAGCTAGCTTGGGCTACAGGGAGACCCCGTGTCAAATGAATAAAAAAAATAAATAATAAATAAATAAATAAATAAATAAATAAATAAATAAATAAATAGAAATTAAAAATAGAAGCGAAATGGAAGCAAAAGAAAACAGATTCAATGTCAAGAATAGTAGTCTGACAAAGCTGAAAGTTAAAGTGAGGTTAGGAAAGATCCATTTCAACTAGAAATATCCATTGAACTTCACAATGTTATTTTTATATGTACAAGAGCAAGTCTTGATACATAATCGAAGCTATTATGTTTAAAATATTTTAGATAAAGGAAATAACTTTTTGAATGGAAAAAAAACAGATTACATTTGCTAGTTCAGGGCCTTTAAAAAGAGATAAGCATACTAAAGGACTTTTCTTATAATCTGAAGTAACTGGCTAAGCCAGAAGTTGAAACATGCCATGGAGAAAGAGTACCTCTAGAAAGGGTAGGACACGGTTGTATTGAAGGGGAAAGGATGGTGGTGAGGAAACCTTAATTTAAAAAGCAAGATGGAAAGAATACACAGGAACAGTGAAGAAAGAAAAATAAATAAAAGTATGGATATTTGAAAAAGCCATATGTGTATGTAATTTTAAAGAACTTATACAATATGGGATGGTAATGCAGACAAATGAAAAGACTATCAAACAAAAGCCCTGGTGACAGACAAGGGAAACTTTCTTCCCAGTTGTTGGTGAAGTGGTCCAAAGGACTCCCTAAAGAATATATGCTTTTGCCATGGCCCTTGGTTGCCTCCCAAAACTTGACGATAAAAACATATTATGATGGTACCATACATTTCAGACACTGGACATGGAGAGAACAGACACAGAAGCCTCCTCCTTTAGTCCTAGCTCTCATAATATCATAGAGTGCTATATAATTTGCCAAAGGAGCAAGGTATTCAATAGTCCTACACAGCTGTACAGTCTGCAAACCATAAAAAATGACTGGTCCCACAAGACATACCTAATTGTGGAATACTTGGACTTTTATCCCGGGTGTAAATAATAGTTGTCTCATTGGACTTAATGCCTGCTCATTAGGAGGGAATCCATACCTAGTATTGTAAACCTAGCCAAACATCTGTGATTGGAGAGGTCATAGATGCTGGAGGAGAACCAACTACTGTCATGCTCCTAAATCAATATGGTTTCTGAATTATTCTAAATACGTCCACAGACAAGTATAGCTCTCACTCCTCATCAAAGAAGCCTCCCCCCACCCAAAGACAGAGGCTATCACAGGAATTTCAAGTCTTCAAAATACATGGTTATGGAGTGCCCAGCCCCAGCTGGTTCATCTGCATTGAACCCCCTAAACCTGAGGCTCAGGACAACTGTGGAAGAGGGAATAGAGGGAAAAAAACATAAGAGCCAGAGGTCCAGGATGACCGCTGCAAGATGGTGCCTTTTAGGCTTGACGATGATGATATACCATGAAATCTCAACAACATTATTGACTTGTCAACATTATTGACAAGATCTGGATAATGATACCAGTTGATCTGTGGATGGGGAAAATTTCAGTTTCCCACACCTAGATGAAAAGCTAAAGAAAATCAATGACTGAGCGAGCAAAAATCGATTCTCTCCAGGGACAAACCCAGAGTTGTTAACCCTAAACACATGT
>NW_008352267.1:6642803-6650109 GCF_000622305.1 Nannospalax galili | reverse complement strand
GTTTAAAATTCTGAAAAGAATAATAAAATCAATTGGGAATATAAAATCAAATGCTGTAAGTTGAGGAAATCTGACAGTGTGTACAGATTTGAAAAGCCTGAAGCCAACCCCCACTGGTACAGGAGCCTTACATAGTAAATGGAATGTAATGAGGATTAACAGAGCCACATTCTATATTGTTGCAATGGTTTCTGTACTTAAAAAAAAATCAGTGTTATTTTGAATGACATAATTTTTACAAAATATTTATTCAAAAACACAAAATAAAAATCCCTACTTTTTCACCCATTAAACTAAAATTGACCAGTTACAAATGATGCATCTTTTTGAAGTAAGATAAAAAATAGTAACAATAATAATGAAAAGTAAAGACATATCCTGACACAATCAGTTTTCTCTCCTGATGGACCTCAGTTGCAAATCAATGAATGGGTCAAGTCCTTCCTATAATGGTGTCTGTAATCATGCTCACATGCAAATGAAACACACTGTATTAACTAGCCTAATTTGCAGTAGCCAAAACAGGTACTACTAGGTAAAGAGAATGTTCCACTCCTTTGTTTTTTAACTTCTTGAGAACTGAATGTTATTTAGATTTTAAGATTGACTCAGTACTATAGGCTAAGATCATATTGTTATATAATTTAAACTGATTTTACTAATATAGGAATTCATACATTTTATGTCCTTTTTTCATTTTTTTCTCACTAAATAAATGCCTTTAAAGATATCCAAATAAAATTTGATTAGATGCTATGTATTTTAGAAATTTGCATGACTCAGTTTTTGTTCTTTTACTGATGAAACTCTGTAAAATTAGATTTATGGCAGGTTAAATAACGTTAAATTTCAATGGCAATTATATGAATGTGGAGATAATTCTTTTAGATTTGAAAATGCTTCACAATTTAGTGCAGTGTTAATATATGTGGTAGAAATTTAAAAGGGATGTATAGTTATTAGAAGGAAAGCATTTAATTATTAATGTTCAGTTTTCCTCTTTTGAGTCAATATCAAACATTTAAATTTTATTTATTTACTTTTATATGTATGAGTATTTTATTTGCATGCATGTAAGTGTACCATGTGCAAGAAAACCCACAGAGACCAGAAGAAAGTGTTGGATCCCCTGGAACTGGCATTATGGACAGGCTTTAGCTTCCATGTGGTACTGGAAACTGAACTCCCATTCTCTGGAAGAATAGTCAGTGCTTTTATTTATTTATTTATTTACTTATTTATTTATTTATTTTTAACCACTGAGCCATCTCAGTAGTCTCAAAGAAACAACATGCCTACCCATTCAAAGTATTATTTTTGTATTTTTGTGTTTGAGTGCTTTCCCTGCATATATGCAGTGTACCAGGTATATTCAATGACTGGAGAGGCCAGAAAATGGCCTTAAATGCCCTCAAAACTTCAAAACAGATTTCTTAATGACTGTTAGAAATGATGTTCATAGAGAAACAAACCCAGGTCCTCTGCAAGAACAGCAAGTGTTCTTAATTTCTGAGCCATTTCTCCATCCTCAAATGTTTATTTTATTTTTAATGTATACTTTTTTTGAATTTTTGTGTTTTTCATACAACAAATCATAATGATATTTAGACCCTGTCTCCCATCCACACACCCTCGATTTCATGCATTTCATGCCCCTTCCACACTGGATTTCATGCATTCTCTCATATATGTTAAGGCCTATTGACTCAAAATTTTGTTCTTAAATGCCTAGAGATTCTCCCTTAAAGAAGATCAAATCTCCCTCATCCAGTTGTAATCAATTGTCAATAGTTCTTTGGCTAAGGTTTAGGCCTTCTGCCCATTTCCTCAGAGATGTGCAGGATTTTTGTCAGAATGAGCCAGCATCGGTCTTATATATGCTGTCAGCATGGCTGAAAGTTCATGTAAACAAGTTTCCAGAGGCCTGGGGACTCTTGCTTTATGTCCATGCACCAACCAGACTCTTACAATCTTTTTTCCTCCTCTTCTGCAATGGTCCCTGAGTCATGGGTGGATGAAACATTTTATTTTAGAGCAGTAAGCAAATATTTAAGAAATTTGTTTTTGTTCTTTAACATGTTAATGTGATTAAACAGTACTCATAAATTCAGAAAAATATGTATTATATTTTGGTACTTTATCTGTACATAGGAATGCCAAATAAACAGTTTGTAAGTAACAACAACAAACAAGTGCATTTTGCTTACTTCAGTGGCCATTTCCTTTCTACTATAACATTTACTTGTGGACATAAGAGAGAAGTTCATGAGACTCAGATAGCTAATGAAAATGACAATTCTCAAGAAACTCTGAGAGTCATAAAATTCATAAGTCCCTTTCCTTTCCTGTGATTTCAAAAGCAGTAAGCAGGGGAATAGGGGACTGGCCAGTGGGGCTGTTGGTAAGTTGAACCTGGAGCTCTAAGGATGCAGCTTTCGGTAGTGTTAAACATGCTGGGAAGAACTTTTCTGTGACACCGCTGTCTTTGAGGCTCTGTTGCTCCTGTATGTAACCACTCACTAATGCTCTTGTTAATAACCCCCCCTAAAATTCCTTGGTTCACAAAGTTAAATATGGTTGGAACTCTTTCTTTGGTGTGTCTTGATGCACTACCCAGCATGAATGGATGATTGTCTGATTCTACCCACAAAATAATCATAAACAAATAGTCATTCAATACTTTATTTATACTCCTGTGCCATGGAAGAACAAAGTATCTTTCAAAGGGGTAAAGTATAAACTAATAAAGATTTCAGGGCACTAAAAAGGAAGATAAAATAGAGAATTGAGAGTGATTATTCTATTATGAAGAAAGGAGGATGGTTCTTGCACAAATTTTGGACACTAAGATTTCATATATATGATTTTATAGTCTCTGTTAATATATCTGTGATTATAAATATTCATGTTTCTTGTCTCTTTTTTTTCTTTTTTAAAAAAATTAATGTGTATATTTATTGATTTTTTGTGCATTTCATACAATAAACCTTAATCATATTTAGACACCCTCACCTACTGCACCTGCTCAGAGTTCCCCAAAGAATTTCATGCAGTCTTTCATATCTATCAAGGTCTACCCAATCAAGTTTCTTTGTTGTGTTGGGTTTTGGATTTTTTTTTTTTTTTTTTTTTTGGCAGGGTCACCCTAGTCCCAGCCCACCCGCAAGTCATTATGTGGATAAAGTTGGCTTCAATCTAGCAGAGACCCACCTGCCTCTGCTTCTGCCTCTTGAGTGCTAGAATTAAAGGCCTGTGCCACCTTACCAGGCATGAGGAAAGCTTTTGTACCCACATATCCCTATGTGCATATTCATCCACATGAGCCTAGCCAGCCTACGTAGGGTAACTCCCTTAAAGAACATCAACTCTACCTACCCCAAAAGTAATCAGTTGCCAACAGCTCCTCAGTTAAGTTTGGGCCTGCTGCCCCTGTGGTAGGTTTTTGTCTGATTGAATCAACATGGGTTTTGTGCACACTGTCACCATTGCTGCAAGTTTTTATGAGTAAGTTCCCAGAGGCTTGGAAGACTCTTATTCCTTACATTCATGCACCAATCCTGGATCTTTCCACCCCCTCTTCTGCAATGGTCCCTCAGCCATGGGTGGGTGAGGTTTATCATGGGAGACCTATCCAGGGGCAGACACTCTGCAGTCTCTTATTCTCTGCACCTTGGCCAACTGTGGCCTTCTGTGTACATCACATTCTGTTGCATGAGGAAACTTCATTGGTGAGAGTTGAGGGATGCATTAGTATTCCATCTACACCCTATTCCACTCTGTTTCATGAGCCTTAGGTGTAGAGATTTCACTGTAGGTGTATCACATAGGACTGGGCATCTCTCAGACACATATTCTCTATGTGTGACCAGTTGTAGAACTCTGAAATAGCCTCCATGTGTCACAAAATGAAGGTCCTTTAATAAATGGTAAATGGTATAAGGATCCATATTTAGCATATAGAAAGAAGTTATATTTTTCTAGGGATAAAACCATTTTCTTTTTATGAAGGATGGAATATGTAATAGAAAAAATGCTATTCTAGAAAAAAATCAGGAGGAAGAAAAAAATGACAGCAAAATACAAAGTGCAAAATTTAAGGGAATGTACTTTAAAACATGGTTGAAATGGAAAATGTTAGTGATGCTCCTGGATCAATATCTCAGAAAGGGGAGACACAGTGGACTCTGTTTCTAGGGGAAGAATATTGCAGATTCTCTAAGTGTCAAAGATTTACTACTTTGATATTAACTAAGGGATAACACTAATATTGTCAATAGTTCATGTATGGTTAATTGTTCCAAATATAATAGTTTGGTAAAATATAGCACCTCCATAAGAGGAATATTGTTATTTCTTCCTAATTTCATAATAAATATAAATGGGTATATTTCATTATGGTCTCTAAATAAATGCTGATAAGCCACCAAGGATTGTCCTTGACACAGTTCAATTTTTACATATTGCAACTTAAAAGTCCTTTGAAAATGATTTCCTTAGTAATTTTAGTTACCACATTAAAGACCTAGAGTAAGTTGTAGCTAGATCTTTTAACTTGTAATGGTATACAGTGGGAAAGAGTTTCTACATAATCATGCACTCAGTTCACTCACTCTAATTCCTTGTTACGTCAGCAGCACATTTTCCACCCTCACTGTCAGCAGCAAATCTTCCTTTCTGTTTCACTAAACAATTGTAAACATTCAAAATATGTCTGAGTGAAATCACAGAATTCATTATTTCTGATCCTTAATAAACAACTCATTAAAATCTCCCCATCAGTCAATCACCATACTTTTCAAGTAACCTTTTTCAATCCTCACTTGATTCTAGATCTATCATAATATATTTTTCAAAACACAATTGAAGTTACCCTTAATAAGGCAACATTGCATCCAACATTATGATAAACATTGTTTATTGTGCTATTACATTTTGTTATGGTCATCAGCCCCACCTGTCTTTCTTATATCACATGTCATATCAGTCTTCTGTTTACTTTTTTAATTTT
Source organism: Nannospalax galili (assembly GCF_000622305.1). Classification (NCBI taxonomy): domain Eukaryota; kingdom Metazoa; phylum Chordata; class Mammalia; order Rodentia; family Spalacidae; genus Nannospalax; species Nannospalax galili. The sequence continues at coordinate 6,645,101 of NW_008352267.1, read as the reverse complement.
TTGACCCATAGCATAGTTCTTGTGCCTTATTTTATTCACATTAAAGTGTTTAAAGTGACATTTTTATTGACTGAGAATGTCATATATTTTGATCATATTCAGACCCTCTTGCCCTTCTCCCTGAAGATCTACCCCTAATTCACTGCTGTCACTGGTCAGTGACCACAATTCAAGCCTGATGGGCTTGGGGGCCCCGAGGTATAGGTGCAGAAGAAATCAGGACGCAGGGGATGCAGAAGCGTGTGAACCAGTGTATGCTTTATTCTAAGAATCAACCTTATTTATAGTACAAGAGGAAAAGAAAATGTTCTTCTCAAGCCAAATCATCTCATCATGATATTTACAATACCTTTATGATATTTGCAGTTCCTTTGTGTTTTCAGGGCTCAGCCTTTTTTGGAATTGTACCTGTCCTTCCATGCCTATTAAACATTCTGTTCTTTACTTATAACTTTATAAGCTACACAGCTCTGTTTTACAAGCTTACTTAGGTACGTTTAATAGGATTCAAGGAACTGTCAGTCTCGTGATAGAAATCACTGCAGAAGAACATCCAAGTTCTCAGGAAACTGAGGCTTCCCAGTCCAGATCTGAGTTTGCTACAGATCAGAGCTCAGGCTTTCACACACTACTGCTTCTCACTTCATGTCCTCTATTTGTGTTTGGAGGTTGATCAAGTCTAATTTGTGTTCCCTAAATGCTCCCTGGTGTGGTCCATCCCTTAGAGTCTGGTCAACCTATCCAGCAATCACATTCTAAAAGAAAACTAACTCTCCCTCTGCCAGCAGCCATCATTGCCAAGAGTTTCTCTGCTAGGGCGTGGCTTCTAAACCAAGACTACCAAGATTCTGACACCTCAACAAATATTGGTTGTTGCTTTACAACTTAATGCGAATGTCAGAAACTTATCTCTGATGCCTATATGATATATCTGCCCTCTCCCATTGTCTCTACTTCATCTGTTAATTTCTCTTCTGGAACAAACTGAGATTATTGATCTTTTCTGAAGAAATTATGAGCTCACTCCCATACAATATCTTTGTCTAACTTTTCTTTTGAAAATAATAACTTTTATCCCAGATATGCACATAGTTTACTGCCCTATTTATTTCTTATCTGTAACTAGATGTCACATTTTGTTGCCAATTCTCAGCACCTAATGAACATCCCCTGCTTGATTTTGCCTGTAAGTATATTTACTGTCAGCATCTAATAATTAAATTATAGCATTAATTATTTATTACCTACCTCCAAAGTCTGGAATATAATGCCCAAGGTATTTATAATGCTTACATTGTTCAGAATACTGATTTTTGTCTGTCAAGTGTCTAGAACAAAGGACTCAGGAATATTACTTCACTCAACAATTCAGCAAGTTGCTGCCATTTGACTTCAAAAATTGTGGTTCAACAAGCAGGTTCTTAATATATGTGTATCATACTACATTTTAAAATTTTCATATTCTAAACTTTTTCTTTAGTTTGTAAATTGGTACCTGTAAACCTCTGTCACATTAGCACTTCATATTTTATCTCTTAAAATATTGCCAGCTACCTAATTGCACAGTGGAGCTCCCACATTGAGATTCACTACTTGCTGAGGTGTACTCAGGCACTCTCTTTCTTAAACAATCGGCTACCAGTTCACTTCTTTTACAAAGCTAGGTGCAAATGAATTCTTTTATTTATTGGTTATCAATAATTCTAAACACAGATGTGTCTGATATTGTGATTATAAGCTTTGTAGTCTCCCAATGTACTTCTTATTTATATATTATTTTAAAGTATTATGGAACATTCTGGTGAATTCAGTCCATCCTTCTACTGTATATTTTGTATTTGGTCACATGCTTTATATCAATTAACATCATAGCATGGAGTAGACACTTGATTTCAGAATATACAAATATATATGTTCAACTTAGTCAATTAGCTTCAGTACTAAGGTGAGAGTAAGGTTAAAGGCAATGGTGAAAAGACTCACTATAGTATTTGTTCATAGATAATTTGAGAAATCTACATAAACAGATCTAAGAAAATGACTATCTTACAACTGCTAAAATTTTCTTTTTCATTTCCCTGGATATTAATTGTGGTTGTAAAAATCAGCTACACTGGCCTGCACTACTATCCTCAGGCCTCTTGGGGTAAGTCTATAGCGCAGCTCTCTGCGCCGGGACTCCCTAAGCGACATTCACCCTTCCATCCCCGCCTCGCCGTTCTATACTCCTAGTTTGGGCCCTGTGCCATTCCGAGTCTCAGGGCCCCAGACACCTGGGGAACCAATACTGCTTCCTGA
>NW_008352267.1:6621298-6636786 GCF_000622305.1 Nannospalax galili | reverse complement strand
CAATGTCAATTGCCTTGGAATGAATTCTTCTGTATGAAAAAAAAAGTTGTGCTGTAAAGTATTCCTTGAGAAATGTTTATAATTCTATGAGAATGTAAATAGTTTCACAGTAATTGTTTTTCAGTTAGAATATTCTAACTTAATTGCAGCGCAGTCTCTTTAATTTCTTGTTCATTAATTTTTAACTAACTTCATAAAAGAATAAGAATAAAAAAAATATGATTTATTTTAGAAAAAGTTACCTGGACTGCTGAAAAGAATGTATATTCCACAGCTGTTGGATGAAATATGCTATAAACATTTATTAAATCTACTTATTCTATGTTGTAATTAAAAAAAAAGTTAAAACCTCATTCAATTTTATGTCTTATAAGGGTTATACTGAGTTCAATACTGTATAACTGTATTAATTTAACTGTGAACCTCAAATTTTACAGCTAATTTTGAAAGAGAAGCATCTTTGCTCTGGAAATTGTTATTGAATATGTTAATGCTGTAATGAAATGCTTCTAATCATGTGGTTATTAAATAATTAAAAAAAAAACTACAAAAAAAATTAGTGGCAAGCTCGCAAGCAACTAAAAAGTTTTTAAGAGTTAAAAAAAATAAATAAAAAAAATAAAAAAATAAAAATAAAAATAATAAATAAAATTAATTTTAAAAAAAGAAAAAAATATCAGCTACACTGATTTTATAAGTGAACTCTATAAAATGTTTCCTGTATAACAAAATAATTACCAATGTATGATTTAAATCAGTACCAATTAGAACATTTCAGGTTCAATATAGTTATTACAATAATTTTATTAATTTATATTTGCAATTTAAAATATGCACAACTTATAGACAGTGATTTGCCTAACACCAGTGAAGTCTGTCACAGATTTTCAAACTAGAAATTTTCTACATTTAACAGCCTGACAAACAGTCCATCTAAAGAATTCTCATAACAATGTAAGGAAAGAACTGACTCCACCAAGTTCTCTGAACTCCAAACTGATATTGTGTCACACAGATCCTTGGAATCCACACTAGCAGCTCTCTCTCTCTCTCTCTCTCTCTCTCTCTCTCTCTCTCTCTCAGAAACAGTGCCATTTCAAATGACTCAGTAATTTCTCAAATGTATAATGTTAGATTACTAAGTGATAAAACAAGACCATAAATGATTCACCATCATCATCATTGTAATCATCATCAAGTCAGGAAGGCTCAGTGTTTAAGAACACTGACTGATCTTATAGTGGACCTGGGTTTGATTCCCAGCACCCACATTGCAGTTGGTAACAATCAAATAAATAAACCATCAAAATAAATGAAACTTAAACATTTTGTTATTTTGACAACATCCACAAAAATACACTGATCCATTCCCCATATATGAAAGTGAATGTAGAAAATATTCCTTCTACCTGAATTATAATAAAACAGGGATATGATTACCAAGAGGCTGTCATAGAAAAACAAAAACAAAAACAAAAACAAAAAACTTCATTCAAGCTTTCAAAACAGAATGGGAGGAAAATATATTACTTTTGAAAGCGAATGTATTTTCCTTAATGATGCGAAAGATGAGGGGCAGAGACAGGAGAGGAGCAAATGGGGTGTGTGTATGAGGAGGGAGCAGGGCAACAGGAATGATATGAAGAGGCCTCATTAGACAGAAGCCACAGCTTACATACCTTGATTTTTCATTTGCTTTTTTGATCATGTTGCTTACAGGCATAAACACAAGATATATTTTATTTATAAAAGAATAATTATATAACTCTAGCAGAATCTTGAAATATATGAAATAAGTATCTATGTAGAGTCCTTAAATACTGTATTTGAAACAACCTAATTATAAATACAGAAAAATGATAGGTAATTGATAAATATCTTTTTAAATTCATATGTGAAATTTTGAGATTTAATAAATGAGCACTAATGCTAATTTGTCTTTAGTGTGGTTTAATGCTGTTTGATGGCTTTTTAAAACTATTCAAATTGCAGTAGAGTTAGGAACAAATAGCTTATAGAGCATGAAATTTTACTAAATAGGTAAATATTTCTTTGCAAAAGAAAGAATTTGTTGTAGTATTCTGAATTTATTCTCCTTAAATAACATATAAAGCAATATCACTTAATTACTTTGCCTAAGTTTTTAATATTGGTGCTAATTATAAAGATTTTACTCTCCTCCTGCACAGAGGAGGGCAAAATAAATGAGTCACCTTGTTTAAAATTGTGAAGAAGTGTCAACTTAGATATTATTAGTCTCTGTATTGTGTTAGGGAAGCTGATTTTATGTTCTGGAGAAAATCCCATGGCTCATAAACTCAGCAGAGGTGAGTGAGTTATGAGAGTCTTGATATACATTAATGAAATTCTGCAAACATCAGTATGGTACATTAGTCTTCATCACATTTGCCTTTATTAAATACACAAATAGATGGAAGCCTGTCATGTATGCCAATTGTTTTCCATTCTCAAAATAACTTAAGACAATGCAAAAGCAATGTGTCCTTTTAAATCTATTTTAACACCATATGTAAATGATAGCATTTCATAGCTTATTTATTTAAATAATATATAGAATATATCATCATAGTAATTTAACATTCATCAAGGACCTATAATATGTTGGGCATAATAGGAATCAAAATTAGCCAAAACCAACTAAGATCTCTAACATTAATTTATGTTTGCTCATTTCCTCTACAGACTGGAAAAAATGATTGTTTCCTTCTCTGTACCTGTTTTGAAAACTAAGGTTTCCCATCAGAATCAGAAATGGTGGAGATAATATCACCAGGAAGTACAAAGTTGATATTTTCATTGTATAGCAAAACATGCCCCAGAGACTTGGGCATTGAAGGTATGGTTACAATTTACTGCACTATTTCACAAAAAACTAGAAATTTGGAAGATGGGCAATAGATGGAGAAAGTATGTCATTTTGGGTAAAATTTGAGAACTATAGCTTGTTTTCTATTTCCTTCTCTGACTCTTGGCTACAATGGTGTCAGCTGTTCGGCTCCACAATGCCCTTCCCATCATGTTGGTCTGAAAACTGTAAACCTTTAAGCCGTATGTGCTCCCTTATGCTGTGTATGGGATGCACATTGGTCATAGAAATGAAAATTCTGATTTTCACAAACGATCATATAGACTGTATCTTTTTAAAATTGACCAGAATTATCCATTACAAGAACAAGGAATGCCATGCATCTGCATATGGAATTCTGCATTGGTTACTTTTCCCATTGCTCTGATAAAATGCCTGAAAGAACAGCTTAAATATGGAGAGGCATTTTTCTTCAAAATTTATAAGGTATCATCCACCATGGTGGAGAAAGCATGGCAGTAGATTAACTCAGTGTATGTTGTTGGGACATGAAACAGATATTTTTTCACATCTCAGCAGGCTGGAAGCAGGTAGCTCATGTGGCAACCAGAAGCAGAAAAATTTCCAAAATCTCTCCCACTGTGACCCACTTTATTAGCCAGGGTCTGTCTGCTAGAGAGTAAATAATAACCCAAAACACACATAGTAGGTGGGGCCCAGATGTTCAAACATATGAACCAATTGGGCCATTTCACTTTCAAACCATAATACTCTCTTATTTCTTGATTGATTTCATTAATGCCATAACAATTTAATTTCCTGAGCCTGACCAACCCGATAGGTAGTAGCTCGATCCTACCCTACAATTTTATCAGTAATCTACACTGATAAATTACTGCAAATGAATCTGATTTCTGAAGTGGCTACCAGTTTAACAACTTAAAATAAGTATGAGGGAGATGTGAGGTCATACTGAAAAAGTTATGTGTGGGTAGTGAGGAATAAAAGTTATGAGTGTATCAATATATAGACACTAAAACTCTTTATAAGATTGCTAATAAAATTGGATCTTGACATTACACAAGATTAAAACAATATTTCCTGATAGTTTTTTAAATGTCAAAATTTCCTATAAAAACAATAAAAAGGAAAGAAATAAGAAAGATAACTTGGTCAAGGGGGTTATCACTTTCAGAAGAAAAAGTACAAATTGATAAAAAGTATGAAAAATAAAATTTAACTACCTCAAGTTTACAGTCTTCTGCTGAACAAAAGAATGAATGAAAGATATAAAAAATAAAGACACATCCTAGACAGGAGATGTGGAACTTCAGAAGGTCAAAGAGACACAGTGCAGGGTAAATAATACAAGTGGGAAGAACAAAGGAAACTAAATCAAGAATAGGCAAGTAGCAGAGAGCATGGCAATAATTTTAAGGACTGAGCTGTGTGCAGATGTAACAATAACCAGGAACAAACTTTAAATTATTAGTAATTAAAACAAAATTACATGTAAATTAACACTACACAGTTGGGAAACAAACAGGAGTATGAAAATAAAAATCACTGCAAAGATACAAGGCAAAGAAAACCCATCAATGAACTCAAAAAAAAAAAAAAAAGATTTTTAAACTAAAAAAAAAAAAAAAAAAAAAAAGACCAGCAACCTTGTATCAAGTAAGTTAAGCAGTGGGGCAATTTTGCCTTGAGTTTTTCAAATAGAGATACAGGAGAGATATCTGCTCTAAACTCTCATTTTTTACCAAGGACCTGTATGTTCTTTCTAGCTCTATAAGCTGATCAAAAAGAGAGATGGTAAGATAGAAATAAACACAAGGAAATTACCTTCATTTATAGATAATATGAAAAACAATTTAATCCCATTCCCATCTAAAATAATGAGAACTAATAAGGTCAGCAAGGTCCTGGGTATGAAAATTGATTCACAGAAATTAATTGGATTTGTTTTCAAGAGTGATAACTCAAAAAGTTAGTAATATAAAAGACAATTTAGGCTGTCAATGCTAATCATAAATTACACTGGAAGGTATTTAATGTATATTTAGTGGCAAGGTTATTAAATTCTCTAAACATCACATATGAAGGTCAGAATAAATGGCGATATTAAGCTTACAGTTAAATACTAAACCAATATGAAGATTATGATTAACTTAAAATAATTTAAGTATTTAAGATACTTTCTTGTTTAGTTAATTTTGGAAATATTTAATATGGGAGAATTTCAAAGACATTTGATTGATTATTTTTATTTATTGTGTATGAGTGTATTGCCTGCACGTATGTGAGTACACCTGTGTCATGGAATGCCGCGGAGGTCAGAAGAGGGTGTCAGATTCCCCTGGAAATAGAATTAAGGACTGTTAGTAGCCGCCACATGGGTGCTGGGAATTGAAGCCAGGTCTTCTGTGAGAGCAGTCAGTGCTCTTAACTGACGAGCCATCTCTCCAGCCCCATAAACAGATTTTTAAACAAACGTTTATGTAGTATGCATTAAGGAAATGTTTCTCAATGAAAAACATTTATAAAATATTAGAGTATCCCTGGGATGGTGGAAACGAAAATGAGATAGGGGAAGAAAATAGAATATATGAATGAAATAATAAATAAAAAGCTTTAAAAAAAATCATAGCAAACACAAGAAACTTGCACTTTAACTGAGATGGAGGTTTGGCACAGTCTTCTACATGTCACGTAAAGAAAGAAAAGACAATGCAGTTTAATAGGTAAAGAAAGCTAACATAAAAATAAATGAAAATAACACTGTTGTGTAGCAATTTTCCAAACGAATAATTTTCCAACAAGGAGGGAAGCTGGGTAAACAAGAGAATGAAGGTAACTAAACAGCATGCCTAAAGGAAAGTAAACTACATCGTGTTTTAAGGGGAGGTTAAACATTCCATCCTTCAGGGAAGCTCACTAATCTCAGGAAGTTAACAGCTCACTAGCTTCCAGAAGTCCCTGAAATAGACAAGATTCACTGTACCTTTCCTCTCCAAGCATATGTAAGCCCAAAAAGTGCCAAGTGACAATTCTCATAGAAAAGCTGAGCTGCCTTAAAGAAAGCAGGACACAAGTCAAGCTGGTGGGAGGGACAGAAACTTGCCTAGCTGTCTGGAAGAGGCTTACACAACTTGAGTTCCATGGAAAGGACACTCCAACCTGTTGACCTGCCTACAGATTTTGCAGTGCACTCCAAATTTCCAGTTTGTGAGATGCCACCCCTGCTGGGGTGTACTTTTGTGTACTGCTTCTGTAAGTAATCTCTCATTATATTCTTGAAGCTAATCCCAATAAATTGCTTTACCAACTTGGACTTTAGTAGTATCCTTAGTTTGATCAGTTGTTGGTTCCCTATTGGACATGAGTAGATATTTTTTCATGCCTTCCCAGAAATAGTGTTAAATAACAAAAGTTATGGGTAACTTATGAAGAAAGTATATTTCTCACACCTGTAGATGCTGTTGATTCCACGATGGAGAGTCTGTATATGGTGGATGTTTTTTACTGCATCTTAACATGGTAGAAACGTCAACCAGTGAAAAAATAGAAGTCTAGTTCTCTATTCATAAGAAATCATAAATATTCTCTTGGAAGCCCCTCCCTCACGAGTCCACCTAAAGCTAATACACAGTTTGGGGATTCCCCAAAATCCCCACCTCCAAACAAAATGAAAACTCAGAGGCAAGTTATGTATGAAGCTCAGAGTTATGAATGTTCAAAGACCAAGATTAGGATGGGTCCTATTGATTCAGCCTTTGGTGTATTCAAAACTGTTGGTATAATCAGGTCATAGCAGGAGGATTTGTAGGTTGAAGGAAGCAGCTTGTTAAAAGAAAGAGCTGAGACTGTTGTGTGAGTTATACTGAGACTTTTGTAATACTCTTTCACAGAGCTAGAAAAGGTCACAACAAAACAATCCTAGTCCCTTCTGAGAGCATGACTCCAATGATTTGAAGATCTCTCAGTCAGCATGTTTTAGAAAATTCTTCAGGTTCTTCACCATACTTGAAACTAGTCTGCCAAATCATAGGCTCTTAGGAAACAAACCACTTACAGACCAAGCAACGATCACTATAGGTGATTGGATATTTCACTTCTTGTTGGGACATGCTGTCCTGGCCTCCATCTGAACCTCCCCCACAGTGACCTTTTGGGCCTCGTGGTTCCTCAGTCTCAGAATTGTTTACCAGCTCATTTTCCGGTATCAGGTCCTGAGAACACCATGACCTGGCACTGACCCTGTGGTCATGCAATGGCTTCCCCGCCCCTGTTGGGTCAGCTGCCTTCTGGGCTAGGGTATAAAAGCAACCTGGGACTGAGAAATAAAGGCTTCTTCTGCTACACTAAAAGTGTGATTGTCTCTTCAATCCTGACATCCTCCACTCAGAGATCAGCTTCATGCCCGCAGGCGTGGGAATTGGAGGTCCCACCAAGATCTGAGAAAGAGGGGTAAGCAGACAGGGTCATCCCAGTCCGGCAGGGGTGTATTGGGGTTACCATGGGTCATACTAGTAGTAAACAGGAATTGCAATATCAGGTTAAGAAACTGCTAGAAGAACAAGGAACAGCAGTAAAAACAAAGACAGTAGACACATTCATTAAAACAATAGCAGAGGCCAGTCCCTGGTTCCTAACTGGAGGGGAACTAAGTATCCCTGACTGGGAACAAGTAAGACGGGATTGTCAAAAGAAGTTGCAAAAGGAAGGCAGTGATACCTTCCCAATAGCTACATTTTCTTTGTGGCGCCTGGTTAGAGACGCTTTATTAACAGACAAAGTGAAAGTAAGACAAGAACTTGAGGCAGCAAAGGAAGTTTTGCAAGAAATACAGGAGGTGGAAACCCATCGCTCTTTTGGATCTGCTGACGATCTAGACCAGGAAAGAGGATGATGATCTAGACCAGGAAAGAGGGGCATGTGGAGGTTCAGGAGTCTTAAGCCCTGCCACATCAAGACCACATAAACTGGGTCCCTATGACCCTGAATCTCTTGAAAGTAGTGAGGGAAGCTCAGAGGAAGAGGAGGAGGAGATGCTTCGCAAGGAAATACAGGAACTAAAAACAAAATTAAAACATATCAGGTTAAAGGAAAAGACACATCATCCTCCTCCCTTGGCTCCACCCATGGAAGAGTGGTGGTGGAGGTCGCCAGACTATAAAAATGATGTAGAGCCAAGGGTCGGGGTGTGTTTCAGGCTGCATATTGTAGCACCAGTAATAGAAGTTCCCGACCCTAACCAACAACGTCAGGTACAATGACAACATCTTGTGCTGCAGTTTAAAGACCTAAAAAGCCTTAAAGAGGCTGTGGTGACCTACGGGGTCCAGGCTGCTTTTCTATGACCATGGTGGAGTCATATACTTCCAAAAATGTAACACCCAGTGATTGGCAGAAGATATGCTGCACAGTCGTGTCAGGAGGAGATTATCTCTTGTGGTGGGGAGGGTACCAAGAACAATGTCTACAAGTGGCTCGATTAAATGCTCAGGCAGGGCTGGCTCAGTGAGATCTAGACATGTTAACTGGAGCAGGGGCCTATGCCCCACTACAACAGCAAATACAATATGATCCAGCAGTATATGCCCAGATAGCTGCCTGCGCCGTTAAGGCATGGAAGGCTTTGCCTAATAAAGCCTCTGGAGATCAATTATCAAAGGTACTACAGGGGCCATCAGAACCATTCCATGAATTTGTGGACAGGCTCCTGCAATTGGCGGGACGGATGTTTGGAGAGGTAACTACAGCCATGCCCATAGTCAAGTAACTTGCATATGAAAATGCTAATAAGTATTGTAAGGAAGTCCTGAGGTCACATAGGTCAAAAACCTTAAATGACTACATCAGATTATGCAGGGATATAGATGGCAACTTCGTGCAAGGCCAGGTCCTAGGAGCTGCCCTGCGTCCACAAAACTCAAAGGGTCTTAGAATTTTAAATAATGGCAACCGTAATTGCTTTAAATGTGGACGCCCAGGCCACTTCTGCAGAGACTGTCCCCAGCAGAAGAGAGAGGGAAGAGTACCTGGTATATGTCCAAGATGCCAAAAGGGGGCACATTGGGCTAACAATTGTCGCTCCAAAACTGATATAAATGGAATATCCCTGCCACCCCTATCTAGTCAACAACAGGGAAATGGGCAGAGGGCCCCGCTCCAGGGCCCCAGAACCACAGTGTATGGAGCAATGGCACCAGACTACCGCAGAACTTTCCCGGGCAGTGGCCGTATACAATTCCTTCCACAGAGCAATTCTTTCGTGTTGCAGACCTCACCCGAACGACAGCAGGAAGTGCAGGATTGGACCTCTGTCCCTCTGCCCAAGCAATCTTAACTCCCCAAATGGGAGTTCAGGCTCTTCCCACAAATGTGTATGGTCCCTTGCCATCGGGATCGGTGGGTTTAATTTTGGGAAGGAGCAGCACAATTATCAAGGGCATACAAATACATCCCAGAATAATTGATTCTGATTACGAAGGGGAAATTAAAATTATGATGTCTGTCAGAGAAGGAGTTGTGGTAATTCCACAGGGGGATCGCATTGCCCAATTTATCTTGATCCCCTATCTAAAGTCCAACAATGCATTCGGCAGACAAGTCCACGGTGACTGGGGATTTGGTTCCTCGGGACCTGCTGCATTCTGGGTTGCTCAGCTAACTGATCGGCCTATCTTAAAAATCAAAATAGAAGGAAAATTATTTGAAGGTATTTTAGATACAGGTGCAGATGTATCAGTCTTGTCTTTAAAATCCTGGCCTAAGACATGGCCCTTTGGAGGATGGTAATGCTCGACTACAGGGCATAGGACAAGCGACCCCAAACAAGAGTGCTAAAATACTGAAGTGAGAGGATGATGAAGGACATACAGGTTTTTTCCAGCCTTATGTTCTCGCTGACGTGCTGGTTAATCTGTGGGGCCAGGATCTTTTAGCTGAGATTGGAGCAGTAATAACTACACAACCCCCTTCTGTGGACTCAGAAAAGGCCATTAGAATGATGCAAACCAGGGGATGGCATCTGGGGCAGGGCATGGGGATGCACATGCAAGGCAGGGTGGCCCCCATAACCCCTAAGGATCAAATTATATGCCTCCCCGGAGATAGAACGGACCAAGGACATTTTTAGTTCAGGTTGCTGCTCACTACAGAGAAATTGCGGGCAGCTCATGCTCTAGTACAAGAGCAATTGCTTGCTGGACATATTGTGCCTTCTACCTCTCCCTGGAATACCCCTATCTTTATCATAAAGAAAAAATCTGGAAAATGGAGGCTTCTGCAGGATCTTCGAGTGGTAAATGCTACGATGCAAATCATGGGACCATTGCAACAGGGTTTGCCTTCTCCAGTAGCAATTTCCAAATATTGGCAGTTGATAGTTATTGATTTAAAAGATTGCTTTTTTACAATCCCTTTACATCCTGACGATTGCTGTCGATTTGCCTTTAGTCTACCTGCCACCAATTTTTCTAAGCCTGCCTTATGTTATCACTGGGTGGTTCTACCTCAAGGTATGGCAAATAGTCCAACTATATGTCAGGCATACGTTGCAGCTACATTGGAACCTATTAGAATAAAATATCCCGACCTTTATATAATTCATTATATGGATGATATATTGCTAGCCGCTAAAAATACCAAAGAACTACAAGAGGCATTTGCTGAGATGCAATGAGTCTTAGAGGCCTCCGGCCTAATTATTGCACCTGAAAAGGTTCAGATTGTCTCCCCATATAATTATCTTGGTCATGTGATACACAATGGAGGCGTTAGACCTCAAAAATTACATATTGACAGTGCTCACCTAAGAACATTACATGATTGGCAATGTTTTCTGGGTGACATACAATGGATACGGCCCTCCCTAGCTATTAAGTCAGGAGAACTTAGGCCTTTATATAATATGTTGATAGGAAATGCTGACCCTACCTCACCTAGAAAGCCTACGTCAGAGGCAAAGAGGGCATTGCAGTTATTATCTCAAAGTATAGAACAAGCTCATTTGCAACAAATAGACTATAATTCACCTTTGCAATTTCTGGTGTTAGCATCCCAGTTTTCACCTACGGGAGTATTTTGGCAAACAGGGCCTATTATATGGGTGCACCTGCCAGTGTCGCCATCCAGAGTTGTTGCGCCTTATTATAACATGATTTTGCAGTTACTTTGGAAGGCTAGGCACACCAGCATACAAGTGTTTGGAAAGCTCCCAGATAGAATCGTGCTTCCTTATGACGAAGAACAGGTGGCACATCTGCAGCAGTATAATGATGACTGGACGCTATTTTTAACCTCCACTGCAGCTGCTCTTGACAATCATTATCCTCAGCACCCATTGTTGGGATTTTTTAAAAATCACCCAGTAATTTTTCCCCGGGTAATTAAGACCAGACCTATACCCGGCACTCGAACTGTCTTCACGGACACATCCCCTCGTGGTAATGCTATAGTAATCTCTTATGATACACTTTCAAAATTTCCCATGGGCAATATATCAGCACAAGCGGCCAAGGTTATGGCTTGTATCCTAGCTCTACAAGTTTTTTCCCAGGAGCCATTCAATCTGTATACTGACAGTGTATACCTATCCCAGATCCTTCTGCCACTGGAAACTGCTCCCTATGTTTCTCCTACATCACATGTACAACAACAACATCTTTGTAAGTTGCTACATTTGATATGGTCCAGGCACAACCCGTCTTTGTAAGTCATATCAGAAGTCACACCCGGTTACCTGGACCCCTAGGTGAAGGTAATCAGCTAGCAGATATACATACATGCATATTTCTGGCTACCCCTGAGGATAAGGCCGTCCGCCTGCATGCCAAATATCATTTAAATGCTAAATCCCTCCAATACCATACTGGTTGTTCTAAAGCCTCTGCTTTGCAAATCACTACCCGATGCTCTTCTTGTGCTCCTTTCCACAACATGCCCTCTATGGGAGTCAAACCCTCGTGGTCTTAACCCTAATGATCTCTGGCAGATGGACATCACTCATGTTCCATCAGCCGGGACATTAAAATATATGCATGTGTCTGTAGATACATATTCTAAAGTGGTCTTTGCATCCCTACATATGGGAGAGAAAGTCAAAAATGTTATAGCCCACTGTATATCGGCCTTTGCTTATATGGGAATACCAAATCAATTAAAAACAGATAATGGGCCTGCATATACCAGCTCAAAATTTCAACAATTTTGCAAGGAGCATGAAATTACCCATACAACAGGAATCCCTTACATTCCACAAGGTCAAGCTGTGGTTGAAAGAAAGAACATGGTCTTAAAACAATATTTTACCAAAATAAAGAGGGGGGAATATCTTCCCTCTCCTAGTGCACAATTATCCTCAATCTTATTTACTTTAAATTTTCTCACTGTGGATACCAAAGGGTATTCAGCTATGGAAAGGCATTGGTCCAGGGCCAAGAACTCCCTGGGATGGGTAAGATGGAAAGATCCCTTATCCGGGCATTGGAAAGAGCCAACACCCTTATTAGCCAGGGTGAGAGGGGCTGTTTGTGTTTATCCTCCAGGGGAGCATAAACCCATTTGGATTCCTGAAAGATATGTTCGTCCAGTGGAGGCCTACCTTGATGAGACCAACACTGATTCTACAGGTGCCAGCAGCAATCATCTTGATGAATCCTGGCCTGAGTGAACAAATGGTCTGGAGCCAGCCCCTTGCTGTTGGCCTTCGACCACTAACTTCGATCTTCCAGATGCTTTGATGTGGGGAGATTGTGTCACTACAACAGTGCTTCTGCAGGAGTAGGTTGACGTCTTATGGATGATGCAACAAGTGTCCTGTTCTCATTCTTATCATTCTGTTTGTGTAACACCTGGTCATGTTGTTCATGCCTCAGAAATTGTAAAATAGTTAAATGCCTATATGAGAGGTCCCTGGAATGTAAACTTTCTCAATTTTACATCTCATCTAGCTCATCAAATTATAAGAATTAATAATACTAGGGTGCCCCCTACATCAGTTGAAGGTTGGTGGAATGCCATGGTCCAGCTGGGAGGCTGGGCTCAGCGGTGCACAGGGTCATTGTTGATGACCATTCTTGGGTTTAGTGCCATAGTCGTTGGGCTCTGGGTCCTTTGCCGATGGATGAGGTCTACGAGGTCTCAACAGATGGGCACTCAACAAGTCGTGTTAAGCTTGTCATCTGGTAATCCAGATGTACCTCAGGTCTGGCTGTAAATGCTATACAAACGCTGAAGATGCCTCCATAGACGGGCAACTTCCACGGAGAGGGCACCCACCTAAGACAGGGATGAGGCCTCCCAATGACAGGTAAGGAATGACCCCTCTGGGACGACCTAAGACAGGGGGATCTTCTGTTATATAAAGGAAAAGGGGTGAGATGTTGGGACATGCTGTCCTGGCCTCCATCTGCACCTCCCCCGCAGTGACCTTTTGGGCCTCGTGGTTCCTCAGTCTCAGAATTGTTTACCAGCTCATTTTCTGGTATCAGGTCCTGAGAACACCATGACCTGGCACTGTCCCTGCGGTCATGTGACGGCTCCCCGGCCCCGTTGGGTCAGCTGCCTTCTGGGCTAGGGTATAAAAGCAACCTGGGGCTGAGAAATAAAGGCTTCTTCTGCTACACTAAAAGTATGATTGTCTCTTCAATCCTGACATCCTCCACTCAGAGATCAGCTTTGTGCCGCGCAGGCATGGCAACTTCTAACCCACTCACTTCAGGAGGCACATTCAAACTGGAGGATTAAATAAGCTATTCAGCCTTTGATAGTCAATGGCATACACATCATATTCAGTGTGATATTCAGGATAGAGCAAACAGCATCATATCTAACATATATCATGTTGAATTCAGAGAAACTATGTCATTTCCTTCTGAGTCTTGAATAGAATAGTTTGATATTTATTAGTAAATTCATTTGAAGTAGATTATCCAATTTATAATTAAGAAAATTGCAAAATGCTGTCAGCTATCTTTCTTATGTTTCATATGAATGATTTAAATTACCAGTTGATAAACACAGTTGTTAAGAACTCATTTGAATTTAGTAAAATAGCCTTTATTTTAAAGTACTTATTTAATCACATATTGCAAAATAACTGAAATTACAGGAATATTTTTTCCAGATAAAAACATTTCAACACCAATGTCTTTTGTCTAACATTTCACTAAAATCAGTAAAGGCAGAATAGCCCTGATTCATTTGCCAAAACTTTGTGAAGCAGAGCTTTGCAACTTATGGTAGAATAAAGACCAAAGTTGCACTATTAACCACAAACATCATCACTCCACTCATTTTAAAGATTTGGTTTCAATAAATGTAATTACCAGAATATATTCATGTACATGCCTTCCATTATGTCACTTTGTCCAAATTTTTATATTGTTATATTTATAAGATAAAACTGTTTGTACACACATACCTCTCTCCAATTGCTACAGTGAAAGGCAGGTTATCAATAAAGGTCAAAATTGTCTTTGCTTACATACATTAGTTTGTGTGGAGATCTAGAATGCTGGGAGAGAAGAGTGCTGAAATACAAGCCAAGGGAACTGAATAGTAAATAAGATTTTTACTGGGAATGTGTTGTGAACGTATTCATATTCTTTTCCATTCTAATTTTCTGTTCTGTTCATATTGGAAATACAAGCAAGAAACATACTTGGATATTTTGTATTCCTGAAATGTTTGAAAATGCTCAGTAAATATTTTCTAAGTATCTTTTCTGGGTTGAAAATTGTTTTACATAAGAGGGGGGTGCATATTATATGTCAAGCAAAGAGGATGTATGTTAGTTAAACTTTTGCTTATTTGATAAAACACCAAAATCAAGGCAACTCATAGAGGAAAGAAGGTTTTTGACTTAAGGTTCCAGAAGAATAAGAATCCATCATAGCTGGGGAGTCATGGCCTCAGCAGGCCAGACCAGAGAGCTGAGAATGCACAACTTCTCACACTTGCAGGAAGCAGAGAAAGAAACTGGGATTGGGGAGAGCTATGAACTCTCAAAGCCCATCACCAGTACTGGCTTTTCTCAGCAAGGAAACACAGCTTAAACCTCCCACAATAGCACCACCAGTTGGGGAGTGACTGCTCAAATATTTAGAGGGTTTGGGGGACATTTCCCATTTACTTCATCACAGAATGTTTGCAAAGGAAGGTTATAGTCCTTTGCATATAAACAAAGAAAGGAAATTCAAGGAATGAGAATAGGGAAATTAAAAAACATAATAGCAGTAAAAACACAGAAATCTTAATAGGGTCAAGGCAGTGTGTAGTTTGAGAACTTGAAGCATTAAACTGAAATATGCTAACTAGGTTGATTTCTGCACCAGGCTTCAGGTTAACTCGTCTTATTTAATCACTGAAGTTAATGCACTGATTTCATCAGGTGCCCTTTCACACTATGATCATGCATGGGATATTACTTTCTATAGGACAAAACCAACAGAAGTGGGAGAAAATGATTTTCTTGTCTTTCTGAGATACATTACCACTGGCAGTTGAGAGGGAGCCCCACAAAAGGAGAAACTGTTGGAAATGGAAAGAAAAATGTGACATTTCCTTCAGAAAATTATCTGATGATAATAACATCAATTCTGGAAAGTTGAGAACAAATAATCATGGCATTAGATTGGTCTGATATATATAT
>NW_008352267.1:6596198-6621139 GCF_000622305.1 Nannospalax galili | reverse complement strand
TTATGAAGACCTTTAGCTTTCTAAAAATTATCATGAATTCTTCCTGACGGAAAGTTGAAAATAATAGTGTTTTCATCCAGTTCATATACAGTGAAAGTTCCTAAGTCTATTTATCTAAAATTCTTAGCAACAATCACTCTTAGCTCAACTTTCTAAACTGTATGGTACTCAAAACCCATATACCATCTAGTTAAAATTTACTATAAAACTTAGATGAATTTAAGTGTATATCAATAATTTTATTCAAAAATTAAATAGAATAAAAAATTGGTAACTCCATAGTCCTGTCAAACACTATCCTATTTTCAGGGCAATGTGGCTTTCTTTTGCAGTAGAAGAATGTGCTAACTGTGATTTCTGTACTCTGTTGGCTACCAGGGAAGTGTTATAACAGTTTGAAATAGAGAAGTACTTTTGATAACTAAGGGTTAGATGCAGTGGCTTTGCACTGTCAAAAGTCTTTGATAAATCCTTTTGTATAATTTAAGAAAAAACAAACAAACAAACTTATGGCTGCCATGATAGCTCAGTAATTAAGAGCACTGACAGCTATTGACGATGATACGGGTTCTGTTCCCTACACCCGCATAGTGGTTAACAAACTTATGTAACTTGAGTTCCAGGGAATCTGATGCTCTTTTCTAGCCTCCACAGGCATTGCGAGACATGGGTACACTTGCATACATGCAGGCAAAACACTCATATATATATAAAATAAAAATAAGTCAAATAATTAAAGAAAACAGATTCTTTTACAATGTTGTTCATTAAAAATGTACTAAATCCTACTTTGCCTTAACTCTAGCACATAAAACATTCTTGTCAAAGAAAAATCTTGAAATGATTAATATTTTTAAAAATTGAGGGCACTTAAATTGTTATTGAAGAGAATTTACATAACACACATATTTTAGAAATCAACATTATATTATTTCTGAGATTTTTACATTGATTCAGTTGAAGAGTTATCTGTTTATTTTACTTACAAGTGTTTATTCCACAGTTTTTGCTACTAAACATGACAAATAGTTCTCATGCTATTTTTGATATTTAAGATATAAAAATGAAGGCCAAGCTAATTCTTCCACAGTAAAAATTTATTACAGTGAGTGGTAAGAATATAACGGCATGAAAAATAATATGTTTGTGTGTTTTAGGTAAATTAATGGTTTTCCCAAAGATGCCCACATTCCAATTCCTTTAACATATATAAAACAATTTTACAGTTGCAAAAGGCATTGCAAAATATACTTTAGAGGTCAGATTCAGTGGGCCATGCCTATAATTTCAGCACTTGAGAGTCAGGGACAGGAGGCAAGGCTGGAATACACAGCAAGAGCCTCTCTCATAAGAACAAAAAAGATAGACTAACACAAAAAATACTTCAATATTTGAAAATGCTGGTCACGTTATTATAATTACTTGACAATAAGCCAAATATACTTGCAGTGGACCTAAAAATCATAAAGACCATCCAGGCTCTGGTCAGAAAAGGAAAGAGGCAATGGAAGAGGATTAGAAGTTTTCACGTGGGAAGAACTACACAACCCAAATATATTGACTTTGGAGGTGGAGAAAAGAACATGAGCAAAAGAATGTAGAATTCTCTGAAGTAGGGAGCCCCCTCATGTTTAGCCAGCAAGAAATTTATGACCTATTTTCTACAGACAGGGAACTAAATTCTCCTAACAACCCAAATGATCAAGAAGGCAAATGTTCCTGTGAAAATGTTACAAAATAATACAACCTACAAACACTTTGATCTCAGTCAAGAGAAGCTGATGTTGGACTTCTGGCCTAAAGAAATACAGCATAACAATTTGTGTTGCTTTACATCAGTAACTCTGTGGCAAACTCTGTGACTGTAATAGAATTCTAATACTGCAAAAGCCAAAGGAAGCAAGATATAGGAAGAAAATGGCCTGTGTTGGAGGCAAATGCTGCTGTCAGTACCAAAGGCATTTCTGATGGTAAAAGTTGACTGTTGATAAAGTATTATAAAATGTAAGATAGTAAGCCTTTTTATTATTTGGAGAACAGGCATTCTCATCGGAAGATTGGTAAATTCAAAAGAAGCTCTAGGCAGAAAAATAGTTGGTGTGTTCAATGAATTGAAAGCACATAAAATTGGGTGCATCAGTGAGAAAAATCGCAGCTGAAAAACTGAGAGAGGATATTGGGGGAGGATAATTCAGGTGCTTTAAGCCAAACTAGATTATGTCTTTT
Organism: Nannospalax galili; assembly: GCF_000622305.1. NCBI lineage: Eukaryota > Metazoa > Chordata > Mammalia > Rodentia > Spalacidae > Nannospalax > Nannospalax galili. The sequence goes on along the minus strand of NW_008352267.1, from coordinate 6,618,913 downwards.
TGGATGAAATCGAAAGGTATTAGAATGACTACTTTCTTAATATATAATATATATGAATACATTATATATAATATAATATATATATATGAATACGTAAAGAAATGCATATATGTATGTGTAGACAGATATTCTAAAACATGGAAAATTAAAGATTAAGTATTAGCTGTATTTAGAATGTCCAAATAAAGAGCTATCATTTGTGACAGTAGTGTAGGCACTGTGTGACCGATGGGTAGTATCTATATTTTAAAGACATAAGCAAGAAAGGTAATTTAGTATTAATAAGTTTGGAGGATTGTATTTATTACTCTAGTTTACTAGGTTACTCTTAGGTCTGTTGACTTTCTGTCACATTAGACATTCAAATACAGTGACAATAGTTAGAATTTGAGTTGAAATACTGCATAAATTGAAGTGGGATTTGAGATATGCATCTGGGAGTTCTCAGCTTAAACTGTGTTTAAAAGTCTGGAGTAATATCAGGGACTTGAGGGAAGGTCAATGGACATGAAATGAGGTGTGACAGAAGCAGGTACAAATGAGAATTTCAGGAGGCAAGGGAATGTCAAAGTAACTGCAAAATGATGACCATAGTGGAGAGTTTATGGGGGAAACTACTGAGGAACAAAGTTTTAAAAGAGGAAGTTAGACCATTTCAAATACAATCCATAGGCAAGCACTAATAATTAAGAATTAGATTTATCATCATAGATATTCACTGGTATCAATTATAGGTCATTTGGAATTGAATTCTAAGAAAAACTGTCATCAGAGTGGTAAAAAGCAAAATAGGAAACATATTGACAATAAAATTATAGATAAAGGAATTTGCCTTGTAATTATTTTTTACACTGTCCTGGTCCTGTTTTGCTCCTGTAGTAAGCATTCAGTTGTTCTTGAAATGTGAATCAAGTGCACATGCAAACAATTCTCTCAACTGTCATTTACAAATCTGAGTGCACTATGTCCTTACACTAATCACCTGAGATCAACTATCAGACAATTCAGGACAGACTGAGTTGTCTGAGAAAAAAAACAAAACAAAACACTCAAGTTAGCCAAACCTTAGAGAATTATGATGGAAATTAAACCTTGCTTAGCTTATGTAATATGAATCCCTGATAGTTTCAGGCTGTTGTTATTCTGCTCTTTTGGGCCACTACATTTGTACACTTGAGTGGCATTTTCAGCTTTTCCAGTTGCAAGTAACCAAAATATCAGGGTCGTATGTATGTGAATATCATTAGCGCTCATCAGTCCTGTCACAGGAATCTTTAAATATTATAAAATACATATCTTTTCATAAATTTTGTTATTGGGGAAAAGAACTGGGGTAATGGAAGTTTTTCATAATTAGGAGTTGTTCACAATTTATTAAATTTGGCAAAAATTATAGTATATCTAGAGTAGTAGAAAAAATTTTAATGAAGAAGAAAACAGTCATGGTTGAGATAAAGCAGAGACCATTACAGGGCCAGTGTGCCTTTATAAGAAATCCATTCTGGTTGACAGAATAGCAAAAGCCAGAAAAAAATACAATAAAATTGTTACGTCAAAAGTAGAAGCAAAAAATAAATCCTTGGTGACAGTAATATTAAGCTTATGCCACAATTTCAATGCATACATGCTCCCAGGAGAACACATCAGAGCAAAACACAGTGAAAACTTCAAAACACTAATGTGTTTTGCTATGGATCACGAAGTTTCTCCTAGAGTGTGAAAATTTGGCTTCTTTTCATTACATTAAACAAAAATTATGCTACGAAAAATGCTGATCTCTACATTTCTCCATGGAAATTAACCAATTTAAACAAACAAAAGGCAGTGAAATGTGATTCACTCACTTACAATTAAGACTAGTTCACTGTGATCAGAATCTGAGTGCCATTTTTCTTTGGCCTTCTATTGTCCCAAGAGAATTTGGTAGTAGAATAAAGGGCCAGGTTTATTCAATTATTAAATATCCTACTGGGAGCTTCCTGCCTTTTCTGAGTAAAATTACAGCAATGAGAAATGTGTGAATGTTTAATATCATGCATATGTTTTCAGCTTACTGTGCCTGATCATTATTCATTGCAAATTTTTCTTTAGTTCTATAAGGTAGGTTTAAATGACCAGACTTAGATTTTGATTATTCATACTGTTAATGCAATTATTATTTTCTTTGGTATGGAATTGATAAGTGGGCATTTGAATTCTCTCTATACAAAAACATTATTTCTTAGTGGTTGCATTGGTAAATGTATGAAAATTCTTTATGATGACTAGGACTGGAAAGTAGATGTTTGCAATGTTTAAAGGAATCTGAGATAATTAAATGATCACTTTATTGTGCTTTATTAGCATGTGTTTTAAAGTAGAAACCTGTGTCATTTAGGAAGTAGATATAAAATATGTCAGATATTATCAAAGATTTTATTTATTTTTAAAAAATATTTTATTTATTTACTTATAATTATTTATTTAAAAATCTCATAATTAGGGGGTGGAGAGATGGCTCAGAGGTTAAGAACACTGGTTTTTCTTGCAGGTTCGAATCCCAGTACCCACACGGCAGCTAACAACTGTCTGAAACTCCAGTTCCAGGGGCTCCAACAGCCTCTTCTGTCCTTTGCGGACATTGCATGACATGGGTGCACTTACTTACACACAGGCAATACATGCATACACATAAAATAAATAAAAATAATAAATAAAATATGTTTTAAAATCACATAATTAGAAGAAGCACTTCATTACAACAGCATTGACATATTCAATGACAACTTTCAGAGCTAAGATGCAACTCTTTCAAAATTGGGTGTAAATTTTTAGGTTCACAGTTGAATTAATACAGTTATACAATATTATACTCAGTGTAAACCCTATAAGACATAAAATTGAATGAGGTTTTAACCTTTAAAAAATCTTTGTTATTAAAATACAATGCTTCATACAGAAAAACTTATTTTTAATGCAACTAATGCTTAGATGTGTGCACATGTGTCTCTAATCTCTATATGTCTGATTATTACTAGTCACAGTCAGATACTTACTGAAATCTTTGGCACCTGAGCATGGATGTAAAGTTATCAGGTAGATTTCAATGCTAATGTTTTTCACATTTACTAATTAAAATGAGCAAATTTTTATGCTTCTTTCCCAAATGTAACTCATTTATTTATTTATTGCGTGCGTGTGTGTGTGTGTGTGTGTGTGTGTATTTCATACAGAACCTCCCAAACAATCTGATTTATCTATATACCCACATCCCAAGTGACACCTTCCCATTAACGCCTCCCCCCGCTGCTGTAGCCCATAACCTCTGTCATTCTTGTTACTGTCCACTGTGTTGTCAGTGCCCCCAGCCATTCCCCAATGCTTATTCATCAGTTGAGTCTAGTCAGCCTATCTATAGTTCCTTGTTTTAGGAAGATCAGCTCTTCCTCATTTAGCAGCAAACTGTTGCCGATATTCCTTTAGATAAGATTGGGTCTGCTGTTCCCAGACATTTTCCCAGTTCTATGCTTGGTTACTGTCTGGGAGTCTCTTGGGCCACCCTTGCAAACAACTAAAAGCAAGTTCTCGCTTGTCTGGCATTGTTTCTTGTTCTGTAGCCTTTAACTATACACATGAACTGCTAAAGAGTTATATCGGTCCTTTTAATCTTTGGTTATACTTTCCTTTTGGGTATTTTAGGCCATGCAATTAGCCCAGATAAACGAATATATTTTTACTCTTAACATTGTTTGAGGATCTCTTCCTTGGGTGTCACATTGGCTTAGGAGGAGTCACTGGCTCTTTTCCTCATTCCATCTATGTGAAGATAGTCAAAGGTCCTGCTCAACCATCGATGGCTTCACTTGGAAGAATGGAGGAAATGTTTTCTCTGTGTTGACCCTCCTCCTTGAAGACTGGACACTGGTCCTATTCCATCTGGTGGGGTCTCCATGGCCTCTTTGATCAAGAGGACAGGTGACTCACCAGTTACAGGACATTTTGAGAGATGCTAATAGTCCCCTGGAACATAGTCGACCCTGGAGGGCAAGGAGAAAAACTGTCTTTTAAATGCCTCTGACCAAATTAGTATAGGCCTCAAAGTATTGTTCTTAAACATCCAAGAAGGTTAGTTTCACCAGACTGGTACTTTTAATTACCATGTGGTATGTAGCTAAAGCTTGGGCAAAGACCAAAGGTTCTCAGATAAACCTTGACGAGACATATATTGTATTTCTTGAGCTAGTTGTATGTATAATTTTTCAGTAGGTTGTTGGACTAATATGGTTCCTTCTGTTTATTTTAAAACTAGCTAGGCATTACTTATCTCTCACATTGTCTAACCCTCCCACCATGGTTTCCCCAATTAAAGTGCCTCAATTTTTCCCATTTCTCCCTTACTAATGCCTTTCTCCTATGGTCCCATCTCTCTTGAGTGCCTTCTTTCCCTTTATCCCCAAAGTTCCCTGTATAACCCTGCCTCCTTCCACCCCTTAAAATAACCCCATTTTTACCCATATCTCCCTTAGTAGCATCTGTTTCCTACTGTTCTTCTCTTTCAGATTATTTCTTTTCCTTTACCTCCCTGGTTCCTTTTCATTATCCTGATTCCTGTAGTTATGTCTGGATACACATACTCACTTATCAGAATTTGGTGTTAGGATCCACATATGAGGGAGAACATGTGTTGTTTGTTTTTCTGAGTCCGTGTTACTTCACTTAGTATAACAGTTTCTAGTTCCATCCATTTACCTGCAAATTTCATGATTTCATCTTTTAGATATTTTCAAAGTATTTGTATTTCTATTTATAAGATTTAGTCACATATTTTGAAAAATTATTCTTAATTCATATGTGAATGCGTTAAACTTTTTGATACCTTGATGCACTGAGGAATCTTTAAATGAAGATAAATATACTCAATTTCTTAATTATTTATCACTTCTTCATAGAGAAAAAAAAATTAAGCCTTTTCTTCTGGTGTTTTACAGCTCCTTATCTACAGTCTCCCCACTGTGCAGTAGCAAATCAGAACTTCTTACTCCTGTCCAAATGTGAATTAGTATATTTCATCATCTGCATCCTTCATGTTTTGGTTGTTAGCCTTAGACTTTAATGGCTGTGCCATCTCTCTCACCCTCTTTCTATCCTGAATATACCCAGAGCCTAAAGCCTTGCTCCCTAGCCTCTGGTGCTGTTGAAAGGTTGTGGAATCTTTTGGTTGTACAGCCTGTTAGAATACAGTTAGGTCTTTTGGGGCCTGTCCTTGAAAGGACTATTGCATCTGTGGCCCCTCTCCCTCTCTCACTTTGCTTTCTAGAAAATAATGAGGTGATCATCTGTGCTGGACCACGTATCCCCCATCATGATGAACTGCTTCTAACAGGAACTAGGAGAACAAAGCCAATCACCATGAACTGAAATCTCTGAATCTATAAAACTATATAAATCTTTTCTCCTTTAAAATAAACTCAAGGATTTTCTCCTAACAATAGACAGTTTACTACAGTGACCCATTGATGAAAATGTGTATCTCCAATCATACTTTTGCTCTCTTCAACTTCTGGCAGCTGCTATTCTGATCTCAGATTTATGTATCTGGTGAGCATCCATCATATAATTAGCAAACAATGAATCTTTCCAAAAGTGTATTATAAGCTAAACTAATAAGAAATATGCAAATATCTGAAAATGACATTTTCTTTAAAACTAATTATTGATATAAATGTTTATTATCCACGGTGAAATTATGTTATTATATGAAAAGATCTTATATACTTAGAAAACTAATCATTTGATTATGATGACAATAAGAAAATGTATAATTTTGGAAGAAGTCAGTTTATATTATAGCTGATTTAGACATTATTGTTTAATATCTTTTACTATTAGCATTACCATGGCCATCAAATAATACATGCTCAGGTACTTTTTCTTGTTGTAGATGAAATTTGATTGAATAGAAATTGTTTTAAATGTAAACTTTCAAAGATTACAGTCTGTTTATTCATCAATTTATTGAAATAGAAAAATGAAAAAATATACATAAGTAAAACAAGCATTTGGGTTTATATGTTAAACTTATTTTTCTGTTTTACTTGAATCTGAACTTTTGTTATTGAATTCACAATATGTATATACATATGTATAACATATAGAATGATTCCTTTTTATCCAACCTATGTTTAAAGCATTTCTGAAATACAAATATGTGCCATCTTCTGAATTTTTTATAAGTAGTTACCATTTAGAAGCAAAATTAATTCAAAATCAAGAATTCTGAGGAGAGCTCAATATTTATATATGGTCTTTCAAAGACTGCTAAAATAGTAATATTTATGGTAAAGAAAATAATTAAATTTCCTTCCAGTAGTGGAACATAAGAATATTATGCAAATTCAGCTGTAGTTGAGTTTTATAATGAACTATCTTAGACTTGGTGGACAAAAAAAATGAGAAAGACTATTGAAATGTGAGATTCTGGCAATGGAATGCCAAAATTTTGGCCACTAGGATGGAATAAGGTATTCATGAAGGACTCAGATGGTACACAAAGGCAATTAGCATAAGACCATATTTTTGCTAAATACATTTTCCCTGATAAAATATTATTCCCAGAAAATTTGGTATACTAAGCAAAGACTTACAAACTGTACAATAATAATGTAGAATACTCACAATATTTGACATTTTTCCCCTTTGAATTTTAGAAAAACAAGGAATTAATATTTTATCTAATTTAAACTTACATATGTGTTTTTTTTTCATTATTATAATTTTAGCCTCTTTTCATATATGATTCCATGTCCCTGATAGATAGCAGTAGTGGATGTTGAAACCACCCATCTGATACCATTTAATTTTCCTACAAGTCTGCTATTAAGGACAGCTCTTAGATGACACCTAATTAAGCTCCCCAAACTTAGAAGTCTTAGTATTTTGGAATTAAGTATGTAATTTTTCCTTTACATTTCTTAGGAGAAGCAACTAATATATAAAGAGCAATCTGATAATCATGATATTTTGGAAAAACAGATTAATGAGCTGAAATATTTCCTCCATTTATACCCTTTATTAGTATTCAAATTGTATTACATCACCTTAGTTTTCATGACACATATTTCTTAGGTGTCTTTATTTCCTTTCAATGTTAGTCATCCTCATGACAGTATGTCATGTTACTGTTAATACTTTAACCAGAATGTTTTTGTATTTCTATTCATATATATAGGAGGATGAAATTGTGAAAATATGACAGAGAAAACAGTCTTTGCATTTATGCGAATATGAAAGTATTTTAATTCCTACTAATATAATTATTCCAAAATACAGTTTTAGAAATACGATATACATGCTTACTATAATTGGTTGCTTAATATTTGAAAGGGAGCAAGGAGATTGAGAATTATCTGTGTGCCAGGAAATAAACCTTGGTATGCAAACATGCATCCAGTAGAAGAATATTATCTGAGCCCAATCTCTATAACACCACTTACAAATAAAATTGACAAGTGTGTATGTAAACAGTTAGTGATTTTGCCTAAGAAGCAGTAGAATGTACTAGAAAACACTCATTCAGCTCCCTTATTAAATCATTCTGAATTATGATTATTTGACATGTTTACTATTATTAATGAATTCATTTCTACTTTTGAAAAACCACCTTCAAAATGTTTTTGCTTTGCAATCTAGATAATAAATATAGTTAGGTCTAGACATAAGGCTGGATCAGATTTCATAATTATTCGAAGAAAATGATCCCTTCTGAAAATGCTGTTATATCCTCTCCAATACCTGATATACAGTTTTGGTATATTCTTAAGTTATAACAGCCGCTTTTCTTTGCCCATTGTTTTCATATAAGTGTGGTTTAAGTCCCTGAAGTACTAATCCACAGATTCAAATCAAAGAGGTATCAAGGTATGGGAATAAGAGAAAGCTGGGCAGACAGGTGCCATAGTTTATGCAGTGTGGGACAGTGGGTTCTGTGATGCAATGATTGGTAATTTGCCTGTAAGCTGTCAGTCTCTATAGTGATTTAGTTCTAGATCAGTGAATTATAGGGGGAAAAAGGCCAAAAATTTCCAATGAATGTGGATGCAAAATGATAAATCTGGAGTATTTGAGTAGTAGATGACACAGAATATCAAAATAAACTTACAGTACTAACTATCCATAAGAATGAAAGTTCCATTTTTCATTAAAAATCATGGGGACAAAACTGTGTTTGATCATAAAATTTGGATCTAGATAGATGAAAATTTTGAAATTTTGGGGTTCAGCAAACTCCCAGCACCTAAGTCATGTAAAAGTAGTTGAGAGTGGAACTGGAGAGATGGCTCAGTGGTTGACAGCACTGGCTGCTCTTGCATAAGATCTGGTTTTAAATCCCAGCACTCACATGGCAGCTAACAATCATCAGTAATGCCAGATCCAGGGGACCTGACACCCTCTTCTGTACTCCATGGGCACTGCATGACATTGGTGTACTTACATACATGCATACATAATACTCATACACATAAATTAAAAATGAATAAATATTTATTTAAAGTAGTTGAGAGGAGCTGGGTGAGTCCAATTACTTTCTCACACCCCGTTAAAATCATATGATGTTTCTACGCTGCTCGTTCTGCTTAATCCCTATTTATATTAGGTTTCAAGAAAGCTGTCAGGTGAGGAACTCACTAACCACAATCCAAGTTTGAGATTGGTTTCAAGTTATTAGAAGAGATATTTCCAGTCCCGAATCATGGTTTCTATTTAATTTTTTCTTGAGAATTTCATACATGCATAAAATTATATTTGATTACCTCAATTATTATTACCTACTATTATTATTATAATAATAATAGTAGGGGTTGGTGATAGGCTCAGTCATCAAAGTGATTACTACGCAGGCAGAAGACCTAAGAACATACCCCAGCACTTATATAAAAGCTGTATGTGGTAATCATGGTCTGTAAACCCAGTACTGGCAGTAGGATTTTGGAAACGGGGAGACGGCTGAGGAGACAGAATGCTGCAAAGCACTTTTAAGGAATCCTGAAGCAAAAAGGTCACCCATTGTAGCAATGAGTAAACTCTGGGTTCAAATACTAAGACAGAGAGATATGGAAAATATACCTGGAAATAGCCTCTAGCTTCCTCCTGCATGTGCACACACAAATGATTGCACACACAAATACATGTACACTAACAACACCCATTCACAAACATAATACATACACATACACATAAAAAACAATAATAAAATCAGTATGAAATTTAAACACATAGTTCTCCTTGTATCTAATACTAAAATAGTGTGTTATCTTTCATTTAAATGAATTTTTTCTTCCTTTTAGTCATCCTTTGTTTTTCTTTTGTCCTTGCTGTATTTTACTCACAATGAAGACAATTTCTAGAGTCATAATCAATACATTTTGAGGACAGCAGAACCAGGAATATAAATCAATCACAAATCTGAGAACCTTGCATAAATATCTCAGATATTTGGAGATGTAATTTCTATAGGTGGATGAAACTTTGACATGGATTAGGTTTCCAGGCAACAGACAAAATCAAAGACAGTGCTATTTAGCACTTTCACCCATATGTCTTAAGTTGAAGGCATCGTATTAGCCTCTATTATTGTCATTTAGAAAAAGATCTTTACAAATCACATCTGTGAAGTAATCATAAAGATAAAACTGAACTGTTCATATCCAGATATTCTACCCACATCCTAATCAGAGTGTGAAAATACATCATCACTCATACCTAATTTCAAGTGTGCTAAATCACTCTCTCCCCACAGGTTTTTGCTCTTAAACATGATCATGATCATGTATTTTGCATTTCAATTATACAACTATATTTCAGATTTTGTTAGTCATCTCTCTGTGCAACTGAGGTAAATATGAGTTTATACTCAACTATACTATAAAAATATCCAAACATATATCTTCTCCCAGTTATTGAATATCAGATAAGACAAGATGAAATCAATAGATTAAAATGGAGTGAAGAACGAACTAGGCACATGCTTCACATGGAATTAGGGGAAAGGACACAGCTCAGGTTTAACATTAAGTTAAGACACAATAAGGAGAGGAAGGATGGCAAACCACTTGTCTCTGTTTTTTTCTATTATGAAAGGTAATAATATTTGAATTCTGAAACTGAACCAGAAGTTTATAGCAATCTGGAGGGATTTTTTTTTTCAAGAAAAAAAAAAAAAAAAAACTATGGCTGACTTTTAGAAAGATCCATAAGGCTTCCAGACTTTAGCTGACTCTTGATCTTGATGTTGTGGTCATGGAAGATATTGCAAAATCCCCCAAACTGACCATAGGCTATTGACATTGCTCTTGGTCACTCACAATAATTTGGTAATAAGATGCTGCTGTTGAAGAGACCACACATGGGTCAAAGAGCACAGGGAAATCAAACTTATATGATCTGTAAACTCCCTCTGGCTAGTTTTCATAGGGCCAGAAAGTCCAATTACAGAATGCTGTGGAAGGAAAGTCATCAACAGTCATACCTAGCTATGAATGTTGTGAGCTACAATAGACACAAGAAATGCCCATTAGTGCAATAGTGGCATGCATGTTGTGGGGATAACCTGCTATTTTCTGATTGTATCTAAAACCTACGTCACAGGAGGAAACTTATGTCTGGTACTGTAAAGCTTCTCCAAAACAAGTGGCTGGGGAAATGATAAGCCTTAGGTGAGAATACACTACTGTTACTATTCCAAGTGGATATACTATGAACTCCTTTGTAAATATCTTTATGCCCATAGGTTAGTGCAGCTCTTGCCCCTCCTGAGAAAACCTTATTTTTTCAGTGGATGGAGATGATTACAGAAACTCAAAACTGGTCACATTGCAGAGAATAAATTATAATGGAGCACTCAGCCCTAAATGTAACATCTATATCACACTCCATTCCTCTAACCTGGGGGAAACATCAAGAAATATTGTAAGAGACAGAGGTATGGGAGAACTATTGCAAACAATGTCTTCTGGACATGGCAAGAGTATCAAGGATATAGATTCTGAGCAGCTGTGGTTGTCTGTACAAGACATGCATAAGATCTAGGAAATCAACATTCCAGCATGAGAGAGGGAGGGTCTCATGAGGCCTCACCCCAACCTGAGGAGTTACTGACAGCTGATGGTTGACGGAGTGATTGCCAGTTTTAGTCATTAGTGTGGCCCCTGTCAGATTGTCTAAATTTATGTGGGGGTCCCTATACTCATGTGCAAATGGGCTACTCTAATTAGTCTCAGTAGACTGGAAGAGGAGAAGGAGGAGGAAGAGGAGGAGGAGGAGGAGGAGGAAGGGGAGGAGAGGGAAGGAGGAGTAGGACAAGGAAGAAGAAAATGAACATGGAATATGGGAGGGGATGAAAATTCACAGAAGGGCTGGAAACTGGAAGTGGGAACTGCTTATGATCAAAATAAACTACACATATATGACATTCATCATGGATAAATAAAAATAAAGAATACAAAACCATGGGGCTGCAGAGATGGTTCAGCAGTTAAAAGCACTGGCTGTTCTTGCAGAGGACACAGGTTCCATTCCCAACACCATATGGCAGCTGCTAACATCTGTCAATATCTCCAGTTTCAAGGGAATCCACTGCCTTCTTCTGACCTTCACATACACTCATACACATAAAATAAAAATAATAAAATATTTTTAAAAAGAATACAAAATAACAAAAAGACATAATCAGGTTTAAACCCAGCCTCCTGACATCCAAAAGTAGGGGCAAAACTGAGTTGGCTATCCACATTTGCTCTCTCCCTGAGAAACGCTATTTTATTTATTCAGGCTTATAGTTCCCAGGAGCACTTTTTTTCACTGCAAGACGTAGTCTCTATTTGCTCTGCATCAAAGCTTTCCTGCCATGAAAATCCTTTTTTCTGTGGTTGATTTTCAAAACAAAGCTCCCTGAGACATTTAGTAAGGATTGTGGTCACCATAAAAATGCAAAATAAATAAGAATTAGTGAGAAATAGAACAAATTGAAATTGTCTTATTTTTGATAGGAAGAAAAACAGGCAGAGCCACTGTGGAAATCAGTTTGACAGTTTCTGGAATAAAATGCCAAATTTAGCAGGCTAGATTGGTAAAATAACTGTAACAATTTTTCATTATCTAGCCTCATTGAAATATTTATACTTAAACCCACTGTAGTGGTCTGAAATATTTAATGACATATGAAGTAAAAAAGTCTTATGGAATAGTGTATTTATACACTTTTTGATAACCACTGAAATATTCATTTATGTTTATAGTTTTAAGATATTTAATTCTTGGGGCTAGAGAGATGGCTCAGCAGTTAAGAACATTGGCTGTTCTTGTAGAATACCTGGGTTTGAATCCCAGCACCCACATGGCAGCTAACAACTGTTAGTAACTCATTCCTTAAGTCTGCTGTTTAAAATCTTCAGAGCACATTTGTGTAACAGGATTCCTAACAGAGAAGGAGCTAGGCATGGAAGAGAGGCACCTTTCATGAGAACACAAGATTTAGGGATATAAATAAATAAAGCAGAAAAGACGTGATCTTAAAGAGCCCAAGTGGAGCCCATCTGTAGTCTCCTGTGTTACTTTTCATCACTGTCACAAAAATACTTGCAAATCAAGAGAGGAAGGATCTATTTTGGCATACACTTTCAAGGGTTCCAGTCTTAGGTCACTAGGCTCTGTTGTTTCTGGATCTCTGTGTGATGAGGCAGAATTTCATGAGAGGGAACAGGTGGTAGAACAAAGTGGCTCATCTTATGGCCACCAAGAAACACGAGAGAGAGAGAGAGAGAGAGAGAGAGCTAGGTAATTTTCATTACATATTCTAAGTAGAAATATAGCATTGTAAAAAAAGTATTGAAGGGATTTGAACATTGACATTCTTTTTCAAAATGCAAGCTCACATTCTCTGATTTTTGTCACTTTAAATATTTGGTTCTGTCAGAGAGACCCAGGGTTGTACTGCTGCCTAGATGGGCCAATTCACAGCTCTTTTTATGAGGAGAGCTAGTAAAGACTGTGTTCTTCTTGGACTATCTGACTGATATCCTGTTCAGCTAAGTAGCTATCTCTGTGGAGACAGAACTCAGGCATTACTGAATTTCTGCTGTTTCCTGCTTAAAAATATACGTTATAAATCCTATTTTATATTTAAGTTTTGCCTATGTTCCTACTGAAAACATGATTCAGAAGTCATGGAGTTTCTGAGTACTGTCTCATAAACTTCATATTGAGAAATCTTACTTTGCACAAAAATTGTAACATAAAATTTGAATTTCAAGTCTAGCACTAAGGTATAGGAGTATTTACTGGAAAAGCTCAAAGCAATTTATTTTCCACTGGATTAAAAGATGATCAAAGCAATAAGGATCAACTTCTCTGAAGTCAAGCATTTATAAAGCAATTGGAGAATGACATCAAGCTGTTATAAATAACTAGGATCACATGTAAGAGGAGGAATATGAATACATGAATAGCGCCCTTTTAAATGTAAAAGGAGAATGAATACATGAATAGCATCCTTTTAAATGTTTTGGAGAAATATCCTACTACACTGTTACATTTGAAACGAATTTAATCAAAGTTATACTGAGAGTGATGTTACATTTAATTCATTTCTCTCTGCAGTTTTCCTACATTGAGTTAAATATACTATCAATCTCCTTGTTCTGACTTTTTAAACTTAATAATCATTTTATTATTAATATTTTTGTTTTATGGGTGCTAGCCACCATTATTTTTAATGTATATTTTATTGAGTTTTTATGCATTTTACACAATAGATCTAAATCAATTTAGACCCCTTCATCCATCTGCAACTCCCATAGCCCTCCCTTCTAGATATCATGCATTCTATCATATATGTTAAAGCCCATATGGTCAAGTATTTGGACCCAGATGTCCCTCAGTGTAAGTTCATCCACTGGCATTTAGTCAACCTATCTAGAGTCACTCTCTTAAAGATGAACAACTCTCCCTCACTCTGTAGTAATCAGTTGCCAATAGTTCCTCTACTAAGGTTGGAACCTGCTGTCCATTTCTCGAGTTCTGTGTTAGGATTTTGTCTGACTGAATCAGCATTGATCTTGTGCATGCTGTCACCATTGTTGCAAATCCATATGAGCAATTTTCTAGAGGCCTGTTTTATGTTCATGCACCAATCCAAGTTGTTACAGCCTTTCTACCCACTCTTCTGCAATGGTCCATGAGCCACGGGTGGGCAAGTTTTAACATAGGAGTCCTATCCAGGGACACACACTTTGCAGTCTTCTTTTCTCTATATGTTAGCCATTTGTGGCCTTTTGTATGTAACACACTCTGTCGCATGAGGAAGCTGTGCTGGCAAGAGTGAAGATGTATTAGTATTCTATATTCCCTGTTCTATTATGTTCTATAAGCCTTGGGTGTAGAGGTTCCACTGTAGATGTGTTACTTAGGGTTAGGTAATGCTCAGACATATATCCTCTGTGTGTGATCAGTGGTGGAACTCAGTAATACTCTCCATCTGTTGCAAAATGAAGCTTCCAAAACATGAGTACATACAATTACAGCCACATACTATTTGACAAAGTTGCCAAGAACACTAACTGTAGAAAAGGCAGCATCTTCAACAAATACTGCTGGCAAAACTGGATCTCCAGCTATAGAAGAATTAAATTGGACCTTTATCATTTACCCTCTACAAAAATCAACTCCAAATAGATTGAAGAGTTCAATACGAAACCTGAAACTGCTAGAAGAAAACATGGGCAGTACTACACATGATATAGGTATAGGAAAGGACTTCAAAGTCAGACATCAGGTGCTCAGGCATTAGGTTCAAAAACTGACAAGTGGGACCTCATTAAACTTAAAAGCTTCTGTACAACAAAAGAAACTACCAAGGAAGTGAAGAGGAAACCCTTTGAATAGAAGAAAACCTTCACCTGAAATATATCCCAAAGAAGATTAATATACAGAATATACAAAGAACTCAAAAAACAAAGAAATAAGAAAACAAATGGCCCAATAAAAAGATGGGTCTAGAACCCTGTGTCCCAGAGGCATTATTTCTCTATGGAGCTGGGCCTTCCACGGAGAATTGACTGCAGAGGACCTTCTGGTCACCATCTTGGGGCCAGAGCATGGTGGCTGGATGCACAAGAAAGAATGGCATGGGATTTACCTACCTGGAGCGAGACTATGTGCCCATGAGGCATGGGTGAAAGCTAGCAGTGAATATGGGCTTCCCACAGGAGCTATCTGGAATGGCTGGCTCTGATCCCTGGGGGAAGAGCTGAGTACCCAGTGTTTGTCTATTTGTGAGTTATCCCCTAGCAGTATAAACTATAATAAATTCACATAAAAATATGTTATATGCTTTGACTGATAGTGCAAGAGACCCCAAGAGAACTCGGGTGAGAAACCCGAACAGAAAGTTCTCAAAAAAAAGAAATATAAATGGCTAAGAAACACCTTAAAAAGGGTTCAACATCATTAGTAATTAGAGAAATGTAAATCAAAACCATTGTAAGATTTTACCTTACCCCAGTTAGACTGGTTAAGATCAAGAGAACAAAAGACTCTAAATGTAGGTGAGAATGTGGAGAAAGGGGAGCACTCATTCATTGCTGGTAGGAATGCACACCATGGAAAACAGTGTGGAGAACTCTTAGAAAACTAAAAATGAATCTACCATATGATCTAGTTATACCACTCCTTGGCACATACCTAAAGGATTCATCCTACTGTAGAGATACCTGTTCACCCATTTTTGTTGCTGCTCTTTGCACAATAGCTAAGAAATGGAAACTAAATATCCCTAAACTGATGCAGGGATAATGAAAATGTGATAGATTTACCATAATAGAGTTCTACTCAGCAGTAAAAGACAAAATCATGAAATTTGCAAGGAAATAAATGGAACTAGAAATTATTATACTAAGTGAAGCAACAAAGACACAACAAAACAAGTGATGTATGTTCTCCATCATTTATGAATCTTAGCACTGATCCCTTATATGTGAGTGTATATCCTGATGTAAGAGCAGGAGCCAAGAAAATGGAAAAAAAAAGTACAGAGGTAAAGGGAAAGAAAGAGCCTGAAAGGGAAGAATAGTAGAAAACAGATGTTTTGAAGAGAGAAATAGGAAAAAGTATACATTCAACTGGGAATGGAAGATATAATAAAGGGGGTAAATGATAAGAAGGGACTCAAGAGTGAAGGGACACTATGAGACAAGTATTTTCAAGAAGAAAATTGAGAAAAATAGAGATTCTTTAACTGGGAAGGAAGAAGGAAGATTAGACAGAGAGAGAGAGAGAAAAAGAGAGATAAATAAAGC
Organism: Nannospalax galili; assembly: GCF_000622305.1. NCBI lineage: Eukaryota > Metazoa > Chordata > Mammalia > Rodentia > Spalacidae > Nannospalax > Nannospalax galili. The sequence goes on along the minus strand of NW_008352267.1, from coordinate 6,602,585 downwards.
TTAGGTGATATAAAATTCAGAGGGTCATGTTTTAACTCAAAACCCCCTGAACAATACACATATAATATCTGAAAATGAGCGCATGTTTATACATGAAGGCTATATAACAAGAAACACAGTGCCAGTAAGAGGAACTCCCCCTTTGAGTTGTTGGTCAGGGTAGGCAAGAGTCTTTCAAAATAGCACAGACTATTGTCACAGCCCTTGATTATTTCCAAGAACTTGAAGGTAAGAACTGATTGTTAAAGGCAGGACATATTTCAGGCAGAGAACTTGGAGCACTGAGCTGGAACTGACCTGGAGATCCCCTCCCTGAAGACTCGCTCTCATAGTTCTAAAGGAAACGATGCAAACTGCTAAGAAAATCAATGATTCAACACAAATGCACAACCTAATAACCACAATGATGTGCACAGCAAATTATTTCTATTGGTACAGTAGTAGCACTTTTATCTAGGTAGTAATCAACAGTTATCTAACTGAACTTAAAACTTCTCAGTGGGAGGGAATTCAGGGGTGGTACTGTAAACACAGCCAAATACACATGGCTGGAGATCATAGATCCTAGAGAAAACTCTATCTTTGTCTTATCTCTAGACAAATGAAAATTCTTACTGTATGCTAAACATGGGTTCCTGTATTTATAGACAAGTATATCATACACCACTCATCATTGTATTATTTTTTTAATTTTTGAAAATTTCATATATGTATACAAGCAACTATGATCTCATCTACCCTCTAGTTCCCCTCTAAATACCCCTGTGCTCACCCTAGTTAGCCTTCTTCCTAAATTCACATCTATTTTTTTGGTTGTTTGATAACCTACTATGACCACATAATGTTGCCAATAGATACATGTGTATGGGGCTATGCATTGGATTTTGAGAAAACTACTAGTGGTCCCATCCTCAGAATAGGATGATTCACCATCTCACAGCAGTTATGCATTGCCAATAGGTACTCAGTTAAATTTATGGCCTAAAACTGATCTATCCCATCTATGCAGAAATTTTGACTGGCCTTATCTTGTTATGTCTTTTGTGAGAAACCATAGATGCTTATCTGTGACTGTCACAGCCATGTTAGGTCAGAAGACTGCATTTCACAGCAAAACTCCCCATCCTCCTGTTCTTTTTGCCTCCTCTTCTGCAATGTAACCTGAGTTTTAATTTGGAAATTTGTGTAGTTTTTCTTTCCAAATTTAATTTTACTTTCTTTTCCTTTTAACTACCCACTTGATTTTAATGTTTTATAAAACATTTTCAGATTTCTGTGTTCTTTAAATAAAACCACCATTCCTTGTGTAAAATGATCTTCACTAAAACATTGTAAAATTATTATTTTTCTCCAAATTTGTCTTTATTTTTACATTTCTTATTTAGATTTCCTATAAGAAAATATATTGGATTTTAAAATCAAAATAAATTGAGTCTAGTCTTGACATATTTTGAAATATATTTTTATTTAATTTTTCTTATCTGCACCCTGATAGGGCTCAGATCCAGGGGACCCCAGACCCAGAAACAATGAGGCTCTGAGGAGGAGCAGTGTCAGCCAACTCCCAGCTACCTGCAAGTTAACAAAAGCAACCCCAGGAAGTTAATGACCAAAGTATTGTCATCACTAGAGCATGCCCCACAGGCTGACAAACAGGGTTCCCAAGCCCTTAGCTGCAATTAATTCCTGGAACTCTATAATTATAGAAAAACAAATTTTACAGTACATGTTTCCACAGTATGCTTCACCAGCTACAGACCCCACACCCTACATTGAGCAAGCAGCCCCCAAAATATTCCCAAACAGCAAAAACATATTCTTTTTCCACATTCTTTCCCTTTATAGGCTACCCCCTCTGCAGCCATTAGGCTGCTGGTTCTTCCTGACACCCGAGTTGAGGACCAGCCCTGCCAAACCCAATTAAACTCTTGCTTTGCCAGTCTTCTTTGTTTCTGTTCCACAGCAATCCAATTCCTGCCACATTTTTATCTAACACACTCCACCATAGTCCACCCACAAGACTTCATACATTTTATCAAATAAGTTAAGGCATATGGAGTCAAGTTTGTTTACCTAGAAGTCCCTTTATGTGAGTTCAACCACTGCAGCCTGTTCAGTCTCTCTAGCATACCTCCATTAAAGATGATCAATTTTTCTTCACCTGTAAATTTTTACAAAAAAACTGAGATACATTGCAATATATCTTTTTAAATATATCAATTTTATTGTAGCATTTTTCATAAAAATTAATACAAATGAGTCTCATATTAGTTGAAGATATAAGATGGTTAAATGAAAGATACTTAAATTGTTATTTTTTAAAACATTTACCTGTTTATGTAATAATATTTTTCTATCTTTCTTTGCTTAGAAATTTTTTGTGGCCTACTGAAGTTATATTTCTTAGGTTTTGATATGTAAAGTTTGTGTTAATTTTTATTATTTTACAGTATTGGCTAGATCCTGAAAAGAATATTTAATATAGTAGTAATAAAAGCAGTTTGTTTCTCAGGAGCTAGAGAGAGAGTGGCTCAGGAGTTAAGAGCACTGGCTGCTCTTGCAAAAAAACCTCAAATCCTAGCATCTAAATGGTGGCTAACAACCATCCAGAACTCCACTTCCAGGGCATCTGACCCCCTCTTCTGGCCTTTGTGAGTACTAAATGACAAGGGTGCACTTAAATACATGCAGGCATAAAATTCATATACATAAAATAAATAAAAAGTTAAAAAATGTTCTTTCTTTGGTGTACAAAGAAATTTTCAAATAGTTAATATATGTGAATTTTATTAAATGATTTTTGATAGTACCATTATAAGATTGAAGAATAGTCTAATGATTTCAAACATGAATCAATTTTAAATGCAATAACCCTTGTCTAAAATTAAAAGATGAGTAAATATTTACATAAAAGGGAACTTTAAATGTAAGAGCAAGTTAAACATACCAACATACAATATTTTCTTCAGTAAAAGGAATATTTAGTCATAGGTATACTATTATTGGCCATCTAATTATTGCCTCACTTCCCATGATGCATCTGCTGAAGAGTCAGAATGCACTGATTCCATTTTGGCTAGCTGTTTCAGGCAAGCCGGGGCAAGCCCAAGCATGTTGTAAATCTCCAGTTACTGTCCCCCCACCCCCAAAGCTATAGGTTAAGCAAGCCCAGGCATATAAAAGCCTTATATGCAAGAGTCAGAATGCACTGACTCCATTTTGGCTAGCTGTTTCAGGCAATGTTGCCCAGGCATGTTGTAAATCTCGTTACTACCCCCTCCCACCCCCAAAGCTATAGGTCAAGCAAGCCCGGGCATATAAAGGCCTTATAAGGTAAAAACAGAAATTTCTGGCCCCACAGATAACAGTCAGCACATTCCAATGCCCTAAAGACAGCCCCTACCAATAAAAATCTTCCCCTCCCCGTACTTTCCCCATACTCAGGGCATAGAACCATCCAATCATTTTAAAGGATGCTTGGTGCAAGTACAGGCTTCTGTGAAACTTTTTCCATATACAAGTGTACCCGACCCTTGTTCAGGGCTGTCAGTAAACCATATAGAACTGTACCCCACCCTAGTTCAGGGCTCTCAGTACAGATCCACTCTGTCAATGAAATCTGAGGGCCCGAGCTTAAGCCCCAATAAAGACTCTTTGCTTTTGCATACTCTCCACGCTGCATTGGTGAAATCTGAGGGCCCGAGCTTAAGCCCGAATAAAGGCTCTCTACTTTTCCACACTCTCCCAACTCCTTGGTGGTCATTGGTGGGGTGCAACATCTGCAATCATCTAATTTAAACCAATATTATACCACAATCTAGTTCTCTTTCAACTTCCCTATTAGGTGCACAACAGTTTTTTCAGATTAACTGCTGTTCTACTTTTTCAGTTAAAAAAAAGTACATTTACAAACAAGAGGCAAAATCTTAACATTTTAAAATTATCATGCTTTTATATGCTGTGTTTTACATATTTTCTATCTTTTTATTTATTTAATTAGTTATGTGTTTGACTTTTGCTTTCATGCATATAAGAAGACCCATGTTGTGCAATGCCTGCAGAGGCCCTGGAACTGGAGTTAGGGATTGCTGTTAACTGCCATGTGATTTTTTGGGACCAAACCCAGTCCTCTGAAGAGCAGTTCAAGCTCTTAACCAGTAAGCAATCTTCCAGGCCTTATAGGACAAATTTGAATTGAAAAAAAAAAAGAAAAAAGAAAGAAAAAGAAAAACCACAGCCGTGAAATATCTGTTGAGTCTTATGATTTAAATAATTTCAGACTGAGCTATTAGTAAAATTCCATTTTAATTTACAGCACAGCACGGCATAGTTCTGGAGAATGGCATATGGAAGTTTGTTATTCTGCAAAAGCTACAAGATTAGTGACCAAAACTAAAAAAACTCAATGCTTACAGAGCTTGTAACATTCAACAAATGTGTGAAATTGTCACAGTTTAAAGACTGAAGGAAAAATTCCTCATTCTCAGTAAGAACAACATGCAGACCACGTGGCATTGAATAGCCTAATGTTGTTATACAGATATTGTTTAGGAAACTCTTATTGAGATTTCATGGATACGGTGTCCTTGTTGTATCTAGAAGACAATATCTAATAGCAGGCATCCTTCTGCTGGCTTCTAAAATACTCTTCCCACTGATCTGCAGTGTTCCTTCAGCCTTAGGTCTAGAGATTGCATTACAGAACTAATATATGTATTTGCGTATATATAAAATAAAAAAAGAGCAGCAGGCTTTGTAGGATAAATTGACCTATACCCATACTTGTCTTTCTAGTTCCATGATAGATATGAAACAACAGACTTATTACTACAGAGACCACCATGATAGATATAAAACAACAGACTTAATATGACAGAGACCATAAAAGTACCCATCAACAAGCTATGAGCTCCTAATTGCAGGGAATTGTCTGTGCTACCTATCTGCCAGAAAATTAAGAATTTGTTTCTAGGCTGTATCTTCACTTGACCTAAATCAAAGCTACCTCCTTTCAAATATATCTTTCCCCAGGGTATTTATCCAAATCAGCCAGTTATGGTTATTTAGTCTCATAGTCCACTAGCATGATAACATCATTTAAATATAACAAATAGTTTTCTAGAAACTTTAAAGAAGGCCAGGAAGATGACTCAGCTTTCCATATTTGATGAACAGAGGTTGACTGCTACAACACACATGTTAGAAGGAGAGAAATGATCCCTGCATGATGTCCTCTCTATATTCATGTTCTGGCATATGTCAGCCAACTGCACACAAAATAAATACAATATTTTTTTAAAAAAAATACACAATAAGGCAATAAGATATACAGGGACTTTAAAAACTACACAAAATAGCCAGGTTTGGTGGCACAGGCCTTTAATCATAGTGATTGGGAGGCAGAGGCAGGAGGATATCTGTGAGACCCGGACCAGACCAGTCTATATGGGGAGTTCTAGGGCAGCTATGGCTGTAGGGAAACCATCTCAAAAGAACCAAAAATCAAACAACAGCAACAGTAACAACAGAATCCACAAATTATTTTTGATAATTAACATGACCATTCAGATTTGTAAAGATGGGGGTATGTGAAAAAAAGAATGGGCCCCAATCTCTTCATGGAGCTCACCTGACTTACCTTGTGCTTTATTCAAGCAAGAATTATGAATCAAAGAAGTTTTGCCAAAATTAGGAGAGAAAAAAGAAGCATAATTTGATATCTTTCAGACAGGTCATGGTGTTCTGTTGCATTTTACAAAGAAATTCATACCACCAAATCAGTGAAGCTGATGAAATGGATCTATTTCTGCTAAGAATTAAAAAACAAAACTTGATGAAAATAGGCATGAAAAATATTAATAGGAATATGTAAACTAAGAAAGCAAACTATAAATAAAGCAATACTTTCTTAAAAGAAAATTTTAGGTCTTAATATTTCATTGGTAAATTAAAAGAAATTTCCAACAAAATATTTAAGGAAAAGATATGATGACCAACACACTTTTCCAAAAATAGGAAAAAGAGAAAAACATTTTCATATTCAGTATATGAGATCAGTAAAAATACTTTTTAATGTGACCAAGACATATGAGAAAATAAATGTTTAGTTAAAGACCATTCAACATGGCATTTGTAAATACTGTTACCATTGCTGTGACATTATATGAGTAACTTCTCAACTGTCTGGAAACCTGTATGCTTGTGGTCATCCAACACCTCCAGCCCTTATAATCTTTCCATTAACAATTCTACAATGATTCCTGAGACATTGGAAGCAAGAATTTCTAGTGGTATCAAATTCAAAGATAACCATCTCCAGTCTTTTATTTTATTCATATTGGGCAGTTGTAAGTTTCTCTGTTAATCACCATCTACTACATAGAGAAC
>NW_008352267.1:6586246-6596158 GCF_000622305.1 Nannospalax galili | reverse complement strand
ATATGCCTTTATATATGTCTTTATGTATAAGAATACCTGAAATTGGGTGAGAGTATAGTAAGGGGGTACAGATATGGGAGGAGATTTAATATAGTGAAAGTATTTTGAATGAAAGTGGCAAAAATTCAATTTTAAAAAGGAAAAATAATTGAGACTGCAAAAGCTGGATGTGTTGGATGGTGATGATGGATTAAAAGGAAATCCCTGTGTACATCGAAATTTGAGGCCAGCCTGGGCTACCTGAGAACATATCTGATAATCAAATAATGTAATTCCATAATTAAACAATCCCATTTATGTGCTAAATGGCATCTCTTCAATAGTGAATTTCTATAAATGTAAAAAGCAGAAAAAGATGCTGTTAGTCATATGCATACAGATACTACAAGATATCATCTCATATCTAAATAGATTAAATAAATCACAGAAAATATGTAAATATAGATGTTAACTAATACACACAATTGCCTGAAAACTTCAAGCATTATTGATGTATTATGAAGTGGTTCAGAAAATTATTTCATAGATCCTGAAAATGATAAATATAACCTTATAACCTGATTTTGTTCTTAATTATTCACTACAATCTTGGAAGCAAGCATCAATATAAAAACATGTGCACAAATAAGGTATATAGAAACAATGTTGTGAACAGACATCTGTAGAAACAAATGTTTATTCAAATAAGCATATAGGGCCTGGAGAGATAGCTTAGCAATTAAGAGCACTGACTGTTCTTGCAAAGGACCCAAGTTCGATTCCAAGCACCCACATGGAGGCTATGAACCATCCTTAACTCCATTTCCAGGGAATCCGAAACCCTCTTCTGACCTCCGCGGCACTGCATGACACGGGTGCACTCACATACATGCGGGTGATACACTTATACACATAAAATAAAATAAAATAAAATAAAATAAAATAAAATAAAATATATAGAAAATGAATAATTACTTTTACATGCTACAGCATGGTTGAATGTCGAAAACATGACATTTGAATGGGAACTCAGATGTAAATGGAAGTACTTTGTATAATCCCACTATTATGATATTCTCAGAAGAGATAAATCTACACTGGTGGCTGTAAAACAATATTTTTTGGAGTGAGTACTGGAGAATAACTAGTAGTGGATACAACTTTTCTTTCAAAAGCTAAGAGTTTTGGAAGTAAGATATAATGATGGAAAACCAATGGCAAAAATACTAAAAAATACACAGGATTGGATACATTTATGCTTTCTCCATATGCGAAATATAACTCAAAATTGGGGCTACAGGGAAACCCTGTCTCAAAAAGACAAAAAAAAAGCTATAAACACATTTTCCCATTGACCCACTTTTTAAAAGTATATTTCTAGTTGAATTTTTGTGCATCTCATATAATACATCATAATCATGTTTAGACTTTTTCCCACATCCGCCCCCCATAGTGCATCCAACTATGTATTCTGTTATGTTTGCTAAGGCCTATCAAGTCAAGTTTGTGTACCCAGATCTCTCTAGGTGTAAGTTCATCTTCTGGAGTCTAGTCAGTCTATCTAGAGTCAGTCCCTTAAAAAGATCAGCTCTTCCTCTCCCAGCAATACTCAACTGTTCCTCAGCTAAGGTTGCAACCTCCTACCCTTTTTCCCTGTTTTACTAGATATTTGTCTGGGTAGAGTTTGATGGGTCTTGTTCATGCTGTCACGGTTGCTGTAAGTTCGTATAAGCAAGTTTCCAGAGGCCTGGAATACTCTTTTTCCTTATGATAATGCTCCAACCCTGGCTTTTATAGTCTTCCTGCCCCCACTTCCTCAATAGTCCCTGAGCCATGGGTGAGTGAGTTTTAATATAGGTGTCCTATCCAGGGACATGCACACTTCAGTATCTTATTCTCTACAATCTAGTCAGTTGTGGCTTTCTGTATGCATCACCTTCTGTCACATGAGGAAGCTTAGCTCATGACAGCTGGGGGACACCTTAGTGTTCTCTCTACCCCCTGTTCTACTATGTTCCATGAGTCTTAGGTATAGAGGTTCCATTGTAGATTGTGTCATTTCAGGCTGGACATCTCTCAAACACTTATGCTCTGTGTGTGACAAGTTGTGGAACTCTGTGATATCTCCATCTGTTGTAAAAATAAGCGTCTTTGAAGTGATAAATGGTATTCTTCTTTGTAAATATAATGATCCCTATTCAGCATACAATAAAAAATTACATATGTCTAACGTTGTGACAGAGGTAGGGTTTTCTCCAGTATCTATGACCTCCCAGGCATTTGTATTTGGCTATGTTTACAGTGCCACACCTGAGTTACCTCCCACTGATAGGGCTTTAAGTACAATTACCCCCAAGATAAAAGTGTCACTACTGTGCCCGTTATTGTAATGGTTATTAGGACTTCAAACTGGGTAGGCTCGTTGGATGATTTTTCTCCCTTAGCATCTTGCATAATATACTTCACAACTATTAGAGCTAGTGTTCAGGGAGGAGGCTTCCAGGTCATTTCCAGCTCCATTGCTCCAAATCCTGTGTTGGAAGTTTGTCTTGTCTTCAGCAATAGGGTCTTTCTTTCAAGTTCTGGGAGATAATCAAGGGCTGTAGCAATAGCCTGTGTTATTTTTGGAATCTCTTGGACTACCTTGACCAAAAACTGAATTTTTAGAAAATTTGTGCTTTTCCTGAAAATTTCACGCTCTTTCTTCTGTTCAAAACTCCATCAAATAAATCTATTACAGTGCCATTTAATATGTGTCTTGCAGAGTATAAAATAAAGTGTGACTTTAAAATATTCTTTTAAAGGCTAATGTTTTTACAAAGTGATATGGATTAAAAAAATCACTTTCTGTAATAGCGATTATTTTTTGTTTTTACTGAATTATCTTTACAGAAAAGAGGGAAGAATAGGTAGTGAACCATTACAACACTGCTTTCTTTTGGAGAAGGTGGTGTACTTACAACATACAAAATGAATATCTTGGTATAGACAAATTCTCCAGTCTATCTGTACTTAGTTACCTGGCATATATTTATTCTAAAGCTGAGACCTAGTTTCTAGGCAATTTGGGATGGTCACTTATATGAAAAAATGAGGTTTGCTTCAGGGAAATGTCAGCTTTTGTGATCTACTATTGTTGGGTCTGTGTGAACTAATATGTTTAGAAGCTGAGGCAATCTACAATGTCCAGATATCAGGGAAATTATCCATTATACATTCTTCCTTAATGTTTTATACAAGGCATAATTCTTAAATAATAAATATTTTGATTCTTTGATCATATTCAGATCCTTCCCCATGTCCTCTAAGATCCATCCCCATAATTTTAATCCCCTTCACTTCATTACCTCAATTGCTTTCTTTAAGCCCTATTGAGTCAAATTTTCCCCCAAATATCCATCCCATGGAGCATGGTAAGACTGACAGTCATCACATCCTTAGAGAAAATTGATTTTCCTTTTCAGAGTAGCTATGACCTGTCAGTAGTTCCTTAGCTACAGCTACTGATTATTAGCTACTCTCCACCACCCTGTACATAGGTGTTGTCTAGCTTGGTCTTGTACAGGTGTTTCACACTTTCTCACAGGCACTGTTGAGTTCATATGTGCAAGTGTCTTGTGTCCAGATAATATGGTTTCCTTTTATTCATCTACCACCTCTGGCTATTACAGTCTTTCTGCCCCCTCTTCTGTAATAATCCCTGAACCTTGGGAGGTGTGATATAGGTGTCACATTCAGGGATGTGCACTCTGAAGTCTCTTATTCTCTCTAGGTTGGCCATTTATTTGTATCTGTGATAATTGTCATCAATGGCAAGCTTCTCCCGCCAGAACTGTGAAAGCTAGCCAGTAGAGATGAAGGTTCAAGGTGAGTACAGCTTGATTTCTCCATGTCTGCTCTATGACTAGCATATGTATTGTCTTCAGCACTAGGATCTACTTTCAAGTTCTGGCAGCTAACCAAGAGCAATGACAAAAGCTAGTGTTATATGAGGGCCTATATATATGTTGACCTTCTAACAAAAAGGAGCCCATTCCTGGGAGAAGACTTTTATTTGCTATGCTGTGGTGTCTTGAAGGAGTATTGCCAACATTTTCCCTCCCTCCCCCAACCCTCCATTATCAGATAACTCCATTTATACTATTTTTATATGTGTATATTATATATTTTAGGAAGCTTCTACGGTAGTAGATTTCAATATCACATTTTCAAAGTTCCTTTAGTGTTAATTATACATCCCTACACTCCCTTCTTTATCCTGCCCTCCAATCCACTCCCAGGTCATTTAACCCTTCCTGTTCCATTATTTCCCTTTCCCTTTTTATATCACTGCATTCCATCTACCATCCTACAACCACACCCCCATGTCCCTTACGAGTTTCTAAACCCCTATGAATTTTCCAATTGAAAAATGTATATGTAAATATTCAAAGCTAGCATCCATATCTGAGAGAGAACTTTTGACTTTTTCTGGGTTTGGGTTACCTCACTCAGGATGATTGTTTCCAGTTCCATTGATCTGCCTGAGAATTTCATAATTTCACTTTTCTTAACAGCTGAATATTATTTCATTGTTTGAATGTAGCATATTTTTCAATTCTTCATTCTTCAGTTGATAGAAATCTATGTTGTTTCCATTTTCTGGCTATTCTGAAAAGAGCACGGTGGCTGGGAGTGCTAATTGGTAGAGTCACCAGGGAACTCAGGAGGAGCTTCAGCAAAAAGCTAGAAATAGATATATCATGTGATCCAGCTATACCACCCTGGGACATAAATCCAAAATACTCTATATCCTACTCTGGAGATACCTGCTTGTACATGTTTATTGCTGTTCTATTCACAGGATGTAACTGAAACACAAAAAATACGCCCTGAAAAAAAAAAAATCTGTGTTCCTAATTGTGCTGGGTAGCTTTAGTGTCAACTTGACACACCTGGGTTGAGGGAGCCTCAATCGGGAAATTGCCTCTATTGGACTGGCCTGTGGCCATGTCTGAAGGGCATCTTCTTGATGAGTGATGTGGGAGGGCCCAGCCCACTGTTGGTGGTGCCACCCCTGGGCAGGTGGGCCTGTGTTGCATAAGAAAGCAGGCTGAGCAGGGGCCAGGGGAGCAAGCCTGTAAGCAGCATTCCTCCATGGCTTGTGCTCCAGCTCCTGCCTCCAAGTTCCTGCCCTGAGTTCCTACCTTGGGCTCCCTGATGAACTGCGTGCAACCTGGGAGATGTAAGACAAATAAACCCTTTCCTCCCCAAGTTGGTACTGGTCAGAGTGTTTTGTCACAGCAATGAAGAACAGACTAGGACACTAACTTTCAAAATGATGTGAACATTTCAAGATTGAGGTAATAAAGTTACTTTTGTAAACAATTCTATGAGTAATATATTAGTATTTAATATCATGTTTCTTTTTAATTGATTTTCTCATTTTTTATCAGTATATGTATATATTTCCTTTGTTCCCAATATACATATATTAGAAACATTTGCACAATATTGTTTTAATGTTATGCAAGAATGTTTCCTGGTATTGGATTTTTGCTATGTAGTAATATTTTTTAAAAATTTGCACAATTTCTTGTCCTCACTGTAACATTCTTTGTATAGCAATGACCTAGAATATGAAAAAGTCCATGTCCTGCATGGTGGTATAAAAATTATTATTATTAATTTTTGAATTCCTCATGCAGGGAATTTACCAACTCTGTTGGTAGAGTGTTCACTTAGCCCTGAGTTAGCTTTCTTGTGCTGCATAAACCAGAAAGAGTGGTACATATCTGTGATCACAACATATGGAAGGTGGAGGCAGAAGGATCAGAAATTCAAGCTCATCCTCAGCTACCAAGTTTTTTCTAGGATAGACTGTGTTACATGAGATCCTGCCTTTTTCAAGCAGAACTTGTTTATTTTCTAACACTTTTTAGATTCTACATCACTTGTGTTTGTTCAGTTTTTAATGGTATCTTCAAACTGGTTTGACTACCTTTCTATTTGCACTGATAGGTATTTATGAAGATGTGACTAAGTATAGTCAGTCATGTAGCAACTAGTCTGCACATTTCACCTTCACTGAGTCTCTCTCTCTCTCTCTCTCTCTCTCTCTCTCTCTGTCCCTTCTTCCCTTAATACCTCTCTCAGTCTTTCCCTGTCTCATCTTCCTGCTTGTCCTCTTTTCCCTCTCTTTTCCTGTGACTTTATTCACTGTTATCTAAAGGATTGTAAAATTTACAAGAAAAACACAAAGAATAACATTGCAGTGGCTATACTTCTTTGCAACATTTTACTCACTATGTTAAAAATGTCCTACTTGCTTAGTTATGTATTTATAACCTATAGATTTTGCACCAATAGAAAGTACATAGTGATGTTTCACAGGGCATATGCAGATTTAAAAAAAAAAAAAAATCCGTGCAACTTTCCCTGCTCCCTCTAGCTGTAAGATAAACCACAGGACAGATGAGTAGCTTAAATGAGTTTGAACTGGAGCTTTAGAGATTGGAGAACACCAAATGGCAAAAATTTTCATTAATAAAATCTTATCCACAAAACAATGCCTAATAACACATGTATATCTAACAAACTCATAAATCTTTCTCTAACGATTATTTTTTGAGACAGGATCTCTGTGGCCAAAGCTGGCCTCAGGCTTGCTATGGTGATCAGGCTGGCCTTGATTTGAAAGAGATCCTTTCTCCCGTGTGGGGATTAATGGCTTACACCACCTCACCCAGCCAAAAAATCCTTCTAAAAAGTGGCAAAAGATGTTAAAATACTGGTTTGATTGCAATGCATTATATTGCCTGCAATGTGAGAGGAAAAACTAAGCTGTGTCTGCATGTAGTACTAGTACAGGAAAAGAAGCAATGAGGGTGTTAATGAACTGAAAATTACTAACAAGAGAGAAGTGCAGCCCCAATAGGAGATTCTGACTAAGCTGAAGTAGTAGAACTCTTGCTGGGACAAGTCAAGGTGATTAGTCATTGTCTGAGGAGGAGAAGGAAGAAATTTGATCCAATATTAGCCATGAGTAGACATTAAAATAGGAGGATTCCTAATCAAATGACTCAGTGAGTTATTTTTTATTCATTATTATTTTAATTGATGCCTAAAAACAAAAATCTAAAATTTAAATATTGAATAGAATGATACATTCAAATTAGGTTAAACATAAGTATTTGCTACAACATTTATCATTTCTATAATGTAAAATTGTTCAAGTGCTTTCTACGGCTTTCTGAAATGTGTAACAGACTATGATGTAAAGTTCCCAGAAAAATCCTGCATCTTGAACTGAACTTCCTGCAAGACTGATCAACTAGTTAACACTTCAATGACTGTGCAGAGTTTAGAATGTTGCTGATCTTTAGCTCATTTATAATTATCTTGGGCTATCTTTAGCTGCCAAATAGGCACTCCTTGCCAACCTCTATTTCTGAATCAACTTCTTATTACTAACACATTGCATTAATTGAAAAAGCAACAGATGGGGTATCTGGGTTTGATTGAGAACTGTTGTGTGAGAATTAAAAAATTAAAAAAGAAAAAAAGGATCAGTTCCCACCAACCAAAAGGCTAAGAAAGCTGTGGGCTATCATCTGAGGCCTATAACTGAGATTTCTCTTTGACTATATCTCCCTACTTACCGTTTCCACAAATTTATTTGAAAACTGTCTTGATTTATGACTATTTTTTGTTCTGTTACTATAGAAACTTCCTGAAACTGTTACCACTTTAGAATGTGGAATTTGGGGTAGCCTGAATCTGCATTCTCAGGACATGGTCACTCATATTTGTTTTCAGAATAAACTATCTCTTATCCTCTTTGATGCAAGAGTTCCGCTTTCGCATCAACAACATGTTAAACAGAATTGTTCAAGACATTGCACAAATGGGCCTCCTAGTGAAAAAATTTAAAAACTGACTAAAATTTAATCAAGTGAGAAAAATTCATCCTCAACTGAATTATTTGACATTTATTTATGATGATCATGTCCCCTACAATATTATCAGTATTGGGTAGGCAACTCTTATCTTTACCACATTTCTGATACAGAAATATTTGTGTTATATATTTATATTTGTTTATTTCATTTATGCAGTGTAAAATTTCATTTCATTCTCTGCCTTTGATTTCTATTAAAACACCTCTGCTCATGTAATTCATAAAGTAAAAATTAGTATTTTCATAAATTTTAAAATTACCGGTGATACTTCCACACATTTACAGAGAAAGTTTATTTGTAATATATTAATATTAAGGATTAAGTGTCTCTCAACAAAATGACCACATAGGGGAGCTCTAACCCAGCAAAAGAGAAATTTTCTAGCAAAATAGGATAATGACAAAAGACAATTTTTTTCTTACTTCACAATAAAATCCAAGTAGCGTTTTAGTCATTCCAATTACATCTTTTACTTGCCTCTCAGAAATATGTTTGCCAGGAGAGTATAGAAGTCACATTCAAAATAATTTCTAGCAAAAGGCACTTTTCCTTGACATCTAACCAGAATCACTCTCCACATTAGCATGGAATTACTTTTCAATAGCAAGAGATTTTTCTTCAAAGCATTTGTACTTAATGAAAATGTCTGTGAATTCAAGTGGCAGCATTCATGTGCTACAGGGATGATGAAAGAGGAAATGCTCATAAATGGTATGAAGATGAAAGTCTCAGGGAAAATCCTTAACAATGCATAATTAATTCCTTTGACAAGAATTACTATTTTTACCACTCTTTTCTATATGGAGTTTATATTTCATCATTGATTGGGAAATGGTGAACTAGAAGAACTAGAAAGTTTGCTTTATTATAAAAATAAATGTGAGGTGAAACTGTCATTCTATACATGTAAATGGTCATGTATCATGTTTTAATGATTAGAATCACTACCAAATGATTTATTTTAGTTTATCTCATTTCATTTGTTAAAAAACTCTAAATAGTTTCAACAAATGAAGACAAAACATTCGATTGGGGATAATTTCCAAAATCAGCTCATGAGAAAATGTGCAGGTTCTCTTTCAATGATAGCAACCAACAACTCAATAAAAATTTTTTAAAAAATGAATAAACCAACTCCAATCCTCAGGCCTCTTGGAGGAAGTCTATAGAGCAGCGCTCCTCGTTTCATTTTTTAAAAAACTCTAAATAGTTTCAACAAATGAAGACAAAACATTCGATTGGGGATAATTTCCAAAATCAGCTCATGAGAAAATGTGCAGGTTCTCTTTCAATGATAGCAACCAACAACTCAATAAAAATTTTTTAAAAAATGAATAAACCAACTCCAATCCTCAGGCCTCTTGGAGGAAGTCTATAGAGCAGCGCTCCTCGCCTTGACTCCCCAAGCCACATTCACCCTTCCATCTCCCTTGCTGTTCGCTACTCCTAGTTTGGGACCTGCGCCATCCCTAGTCTTGGGGCCCCAGACACCAGGGGAACCAATACTACTTCCTGACCCTTCTCACCCAGACCAACATAGTGCCTTTCTGGGGCCCCAGGAGCACCGCTTCTGGACTTGGCCCTGCCCTCACCTCCCTCTACTTCCCTGGTCCTGCAACACCTGCCAGCCTCTTGCTGGGGCTGACAGCCTCTTTCTGGGGCCCCAAGGCTTTCCTTTCCCCCCCCTGATCCTTTGCATCCAGTACAACCCAGCTACTCAATCCACTCCCTGGGAAATCTTGGGGCTTCTTCCCACCACATCTGCCTTTGCATCCCTGCATGGCGTGGCCACTACCAGGATCTCAGGTCAGTCCAACACCCAAGTTCCTGGGGCCAAAATCATTCTTAGAAGATTCCAGATCTAAGGAGAAAATTTGAAAACTTCTGACACACATTGGAGTTGGGCCAACGTGGAACTCCTGAAAACAAAATCAATCCGACCACAACAATATAAAATCAAAAGAGAGAACCAGAAGCTTAGACGAACCAGCTC
>NW_008352267.1:6584040-6585355 GCF_000622305.1 Nannospalax galili | reverse complement strand
ATAAAAAGACCAAACTTACGAATCATAGGCATACAGGAAGGAGAAGAATCCCAAGATAATGGCATGGACCAGATCTTCAACAGAATCATGGAAGAAAATTTCCCAAAATTAAAGAAAGACATGCCCATACAAATACAAGAAGCATACAGAACACGAAACAGACAGGACCAGAACAGACACTCTCCATGACACATACACATCATAGTAAAAACACTAAACGCACAGAACAAAGAGATAATACTGAAAGCTGCAAAAGAAAAACAACAAGTCACATATAAAGGAAAACCCATTAGGATTACAGCTGACTTTTCACCTTAAACTATGAAAGCCAGAAGAGCCGGGATCAAAGCATTACCGGTTTTAATTGACCACAGATGCCAACCTAGATTACTATACCCAGCCAAAATGTCTGCTATAGTCGAAGGGTAAAGAAAAATCTTCCATGACATAAATAGGCTGAAGGAATTCTTGTCCACAAAACCAGCCCTTCAGAGAGTTCTGGGAGCAATACAAAGAACTGAAGAAAGGAATGACTATACCCAAGGGGTTGCAGAAAGAACTCCAAGGAGAGTATAACAGTGTAAAAGAGCTATAGCAAGAATATAAACAACAGAAAAAAATGACAGGATTCAATACTCATCTTTCATTAATAACTTTAAACATTAACGGACTGAACTCCCCAGTCAAAAGACACAGACTATATGAATGCATTAAGAAACAAAACCCATCTTTTTTTTTCGTCTGCAAGAAACTCATCTCACTTTCAAGGACAGTCACTATCTCAAAGTGAAAGTATGGAAAAAATATACGAAGCAAATGGCACTAAGAACAAAGCAGTTGTAGCAATCCTAATATCTGACAAAATAGACTTTAAACTGAAACTAACCAGAAAAGACAAAGAGGGCTATTTCATTTTGATCAAAGGAACAATCAATCAAGAAGATATTACAATCGTGAACATATATTCACCAAACTCTGGTGCACCCAACTTCATAAAAAAAAAAAATGCTACAGGACTTCAAGAACCAAATTAACCCCAACTCATTCATAGTAGGGGACTTCAATACGCCACTATCTCCATTAGATAGGTCAACAGGCCAGAGACTTAACAGAGAGACATCTGAATTAAACAAAACCATATCTCAAATGGACTTAACAGATATCTACCTAGTATTCCACCCAAACACCAAAGGACATACTTTCTACTCAGCACCCCATGGAACGTTCTCCAAAATCGACTATATACTGGGGCACAAAACAAACCTCAACAAATACAAAAAGATTGAAATAATTCCATGTGTTCTATCAGACCACA
>NW_008352267.1:6582840-6583884 GCF_000622305.1 Nannospalax galili | reverse complement strand
TCAGTAATAGTAGGGGACTTCAATACCCCACTGTCTCCATTAGACAGGTCAACTGGACAAAGAATAAACAGAGACGTCTGAATTGATACCATACATCAAAAAGACCTAGCAGACATCTTTCGACTATTCCACCCAAGCACCAAAGAATACACTTTGTACTCAGCACCCCATGGAACTTTTTCAAAAATTGATCAAATACTGGCCCACAAAACAAACCTTAAAAAATAAAAAATAATTGAAATAATTCCATTGTGATCTGATTCTATCAGATCACAATGCAATAAAGCTCAAAATCAACACTGGACAAAGCCCTAGTCACTACACGAACTTGTGGTGATTGAACAACACACTGCTAAACAATGAGTGGGTCAAAGGAGAAATTAAGAAAGAAAGAAAAGAATTCCTGGAATTCAACAAAAAGGACAATACAACACAAGACAACCTCTGGGACACACTGAAAGCAGTCCCAAGAGGGAGGTTTATAGCTCTAAGTGCCTACATCAAAAAATCAGAAAGAACACAAATAGATGACTTAACGCTGCAACTCAACACACTTGAAAAGCAACAGCAAACAAAACCCAAACCCTGCAGACAAGAAGAAATAACAAAAATCAGGGCAGAAATCAATGAAATTGAATCAAAGAAAACAATACAAAGAATCAACAATTCCAAGAACTGGTTGTTTGAAAAGATAAACAAGATTGACAGACTGCTAGCCCAATTAACCAAAAGAAAGAAAGAACACCTCCAAATCAACAAAATCAGAGATGAAAGGGGAAACATCACATCACACACCAGAAAGATACAAAACATTATAAGGGAATACATTAAAAACCAATATGCTACTAAATTTGAAAACCTAAAAGAAATGGATGTATATCTAAAGGCGTGGGAACGACCAAAACTAAACCAAGAAGCAATCAACAGCTTAAATAGGCCATAACACATAAGATAACACAAGAGGAAACTGCAACAGCAATACAAAATCTCTTGCTAAAAAAAGTCCAGGACCAAACAGATTTACATCAGAATTCTACCAGACAC
>NW_008352267.1:6581486-6581757 GCF_000622305.1 Nannospalax galili | reverse complement strand
TGGAACATCATTGACAACCCAAACCCAAGTACATGCAATTTCAGCCCCCTGATATTTGAGAAAGTTGCCAAGAACATACAATGGAGGAAACACAGCATCTTCAACAAATGGTGCTGGCTAAACTGGATCTCCACCTACAGAAGAATGAAACTAAACCCCTATCTTTCACCTTGCACAAAAGTCAATTCCAAATGCTCAAAGACCTCAATGTAAAGCCTGAAACTCTGAAACTCTTAGAAGACAAAACTGGGAAAAACCTACAAGATATAGA
>NW_008352267.1:6577072-6581130 GCF_000622305.1 Nannospalax galili | reverse complement strand
TGAAACATCTTAAAAGATGTTCAACATCACTAACAATTAGGGAAATGCAAATTAAAACCACTTTAAGATTTTACCTTACCTCAGTCAGACTGGCTAAGATCAAGAAAACAAATGATACCAAATGTTGAAGGAGATGTGGAGAAAGGAGAACACTCATTCACTACCTACCATTTGACCCAGTTATACCACTCCTTCGCATATACCCAAAGAACTCATCCTATTGCAGAGACACTTGTACATCCATGTTTGTTGCTACTTTTTTCACAATATGTAAGAGACGGAAACAGTCTTAATGTCCCTCAACTGATGAGTGGATAATGAAAATGTGCTTCATTTATATGATGGGGTTCTCTTTAGCAGTAAAGAAAGATGAAATCATGCAATTTGCAGGTAAATAGATGGAATTAGAAACTTACACTAAGTGAAGTAACACAGACCCAGAAAAACAAACAACACATGTTGTCCCTCATATGTGGATCCTTAGCACCAAATCCTTATAAGTGAGTATGTATCAAGACATAACTACAAGAACCAGGATAATGAAAAGGAACCAGAGATGTAAGGAAAAGAAAGAATCTGAAAGAGAAGAATAGTAGGAAACCAGTGTTAACAAGGAAGATATGGATAAAAATTGGGTTATTTTAATCAGAGGAAGCATGGAGGGTTATATAGGGAACCTTGGGGGTACAGGGAAAGAAGGAGCTCAAAAGATGAGAGACCATAGTAGAATGGTATTATGGGAAAAATCGGGAAACCATGGTGGAAAGTTTACACAACGAGAGAGATAAATAATGCCTAGCTAGTTAAAAAGAAAAACAAAACAAAACAGGGAACCATATTAGTCCAACAACCTACTGACAAATTATACATACAACTAGCTCAAGGAACACAATATATGTCTTGTCAAGGTTTATTGGAAAACGTTTTGTTTTTGCTCAAGCTTTATGTAGTGTATGGTAATTAAAAGTACCAGACTGGTGGAACTAACCTTGGATATTTACCAGCCATACTTTGAGGCCTATACTCATCTGGTCAGAGAGACTTAAAGGATAGATTTTGCTCCTTGCCCTCCAAGGTTGACCAAGTTCCAGGGTCTATGCAGCATCCATCAAAATGTCCTGTAACTGTGGTGAGTCACCTATTCTTTTGAACAAGGAGACCATGGACAACCCACCAGACAATCTTGAACCAGTGTCCTGTCTAAAACGAGGAGGGTCAATACAGAGGAAACATTTCCTCCATGCTTCCAAGTGAAGCCAGCCATGGTTGAGCAGAATCTTTGACTTATCACCACATAGATGGAAATGGTAAAAGAAAGGAATCAGGGCTCCTCCCAAGTGCACGTGACCCCTGAGGAACAGATCCTTAAACAGCCATAAGAGTAAAAATAAATTGATTAATCTAAGCCAACTGTATGGGCTTAAACACCGAAAAAGAAAAGGAAAATATAACTGAAGATTAAAGTTATTAGTATAATTCACTGAGAGTCCATGTGCATAACTAAAGACTACTTAACAAGAAACAATGCCAGACAGGAGATACCTTCCTTTTAGGTATTGGCCAGAAACTCCCAGAC
Organism: Nannospalax galili; assembly: GCF_000622305.1. NCBI lineage: Eukaryota > Metazoa > Chordata > Mammalia > Rodentia > Spalacidae > Nannospalax > Nannospalax galili. The sequence goes on along the minus strand of NW_008352267.1, from coordinate 6,579,554 downwards.
AGTAACTCACCATAGAAATGGGAAAATGAACAGCAGACTCCAATCTTATCTAAGGAATGTTGGCAACTGATTGCTGCTAGATGAGGAAGAGCTTATCTTCCTAAAACAAGGAACTCTAGATAGTCTGACTAAATTCAGCAAAATGACTAGAACTGGGTAGTGGCTGGGGGCACTGATAACACAGTGGACTGTAAGAGGGATGACAGAGTATATGGACTCCAGTGATGTGGGAAAGGCTATGGGAGGATGCCATTTGGGATGTGGGTATAAAGATAAATAAGATTGTTTGGGATGTTCTGTATGAAATACATACACACACACAAAAATCAATAAATAATTTTTAAAAATCCAAAAAATAAAAGAAAAAGAAAAAAAATTCCACTTAAAAAAAAAAAGGAGTACAATAGAGCCCTCTGCATCTCCCTTATGAAGGGAAGCTATTCTGGGGTTCCCTGCCCTAGTTTGCTTATCTTAAGAACAGTGGGAAGCTGAAATGCCTTATCTAGGCTTTTCTCATATGTTGTTTAAAAAACCTCAACTATGATCTCTCTGACTTGTTCATACAAGGTGCTTTCTGTGTCAAACTCTTAGAAACATTCTTCATCACTAGTATTCAGTGTGTTATTCCCAAGTTAAATCATTTAAAAGTCTATGGAAAAAGTGCCCTTAAAATAAATTGCACTTTCTATGTGTTCATAAAAAAAAAAAAAAAAAAAAAAAAAAAAGAAAGAAAGAAAAAAGAAAGAAAGCAAAACTAAATTCCAAAACGTCAAACATTTTATCCTGTAGCCCTGTAGCTCAATGACCAGTATCCAGAACACATGGTATGATGATGTGAGCTCCAAAGGCATTGAGTGGCCCACTTCTGAGTAGCCCACTTCTGGGAGCTTGTTGTTTACTGCGTCCTTCATCTCTTTCCTGGGTTGGATCGTCCCATTGCCTGTGGCATTCCAGGACAAATCCTAGAGTCTTTGATGCAGTTCATGCTTGATTCTCACAGTTATACACTCCTGCTTTCAGGAGCTACCTGCAGCAACTACAACCCTGTTAAACAGCTCCTGACTTTTCAAGGTTTCCTTTAGAAACTCCAAGAAGCTTTCATGACCCTGCAACTCATGCATTCTGCAAGCCCAGTAAACAAATATGTTGATTTGCCAAGATTTGCTGCCATTTGGATTACTATTACCCTTTTGAAAAATTGCTACATAGTTGTTCAGTGCCTGAGTTGCTGATCATAGGAAAACACTTCCTTCATTAGGTAGTCCTGTTTACCATGGTACCCTGATGTTGCTTTTGCAAAGCAGTATTTTTTTTTTTTTTGTCTTTTTGTTGGTGGTGGTAATGTTTTTTGTTTGTAGTCACAGCCCACCTGGAAGTCACGATGTGAACCAGGGTGGCCTCGATCTCTCAGAGATCCACCTGCCTCTGCCTCTTGATCCTGTTTTTTTTTTTTTAATTAAAAGAAGCATTTCATTACATCATTGACATATTCAATAACAATTTTCTGAGCTAGGCTGCATCTCTTAAAAATTTGGATGTACATTTTTAGTTTTAATGTTGAATTATTGCAGTTATACAATATTATACTCAGTATAAACCCTATAAGACATAAAATTAAATGAGGTTTTAACCTTTAAAAAATATCTGCATTTCATTATTAAAATACAGCGTTTTATACAGAAATCTTCATTTTTAATGCAATTGACATTTTTGTTTGCACATCCATTTCTAATCTCTATATATCTGATTATTACTAGTCACAGTCAGTTACTTTCTGAGCTCCCTGTCATCTGAGTATGGATATAAGTCATCAGGTAGATTTAAATGTTTTATTAAAAGATAGAACATTTATATTCTTGACTGAATAAGGAGCAATGGCTTCCCTCCAAAAAAAATTTCCTCTGTCATGATGCAAGGTACTTGGTTTCTTATCAATGTTCCTGATGCCAATCTAGGCACTGTTCTTTCACTTTATGAATGTTTATTATTTATTTATTTATTTATTTTATTTATTAATTTATATATTTTGATATGCATGGACTTTTTGCCTGAGTGTTTGTACTGTACCACATCTATGCAGTTCCAGGGAGGTCAGAAGACGGTGGCAGATTCCCTGGAACAGGAATACTGACAGTTGTTAGCCCCATGTGGGTGCTCAGAATTGAACCCAAGTCTTTTTTAAGAACAGCTAGTGCTCTCAAACTTCTGAGCCATCTCTCAAGCCCTGTAGAAACCTTTCTTATTCTAGAATTTTTAAAACTCTCCTTTTGTGGCCTAATTGAATGTTTTTCAAATATTTGGACTCTGTTTTTTATGCTTTTGAACCTAGCTTGGGATGGGAATGTTGGAGAGAGCGGGTGCACACGAATGGATGGAGGCACCGAGGCACAGATGGAATTCTCAGCGGGATACAGCTTTATTTCGCATGGGACACATTTCCCTTGGGGAAGGGAAAAATGTCAGGGAAAGACAGGGAAGGCAG
>NW_008352267.1:6574077-6577017 GCF_000622305.1 Nannospalax galili | reverse complement strand
GGGTTGTGAGCTGGGACTTTATATATGGGGGCTTTAGGGTGTGGAAGGGGGAATGTTTGGGGGAGAAATCAGGGAGAGGAAAGCAGGTAGGATTAGGGTGTGGAAGTGTTTACTTTTTCTCTCTTAAGATGAGAGAAAAACAGCTTCTAAAATCTCTGGTTATCAGGTAGAATCTGCTTATCCTATCTTTGGAGATCAGAGGAGAGGCAGGCTGCTTCTCAGCAGAGTTTGTTTCCCTTGACTCCAAAGGTCAAGGTGAGGTCCCTGTTGGGGAGGGGGAAACTGCTGCTGTTACTTGGAAACCTAACATTCCAGCCTTTTATGTTATAAGATAGGGGCCGCCATTGTCATTTTGCTACTTCCTGCTGGACAGGGTCGATGTGGGGGGTAGGCTGGTTTAGGGGTCCACTAGGCAGCAGGGGTTGTCTCTCCATGCATCTGAACAGGGTTCTTGATGGTTGACAGGTGTTCGTATACATGTGAAGGGAGGGAAAGTAACAACTGATTAAAATTAGTGTGTGTTAGTTTTCGGATCTGGTTCTGAAAATATCTGACAAGGCAAGGAGCAATGGTTAGCACCAAAGTGATAGAAAGCAGAGGGCCCAATAAGGGCAGAAGCCAAGGAGTTAGTCCTGTAAAAATGTCCCATTGAGATGACTGTTGGTACTGGGAATTTTTAAGTGAAAGATTTTTTGCTACCTGTTTGAGTTGTTCTATATCATGTTCGACCTTACCGGATTGGTTTATAAAATAACAGCATTCTTCACCCAGAAAAATACAGGTTCCCCCTTTTTCTGCAGTTAATAGATCCAGGGCTCGCCTGTTCTGGAGTGCAACTTCAGCTAGGGAGGATAATTGTTGTTGTAGGAACTGGATTGACTGGGCTGTAGTTTCCACTGTTGAAGTGAGCTCTTGTCTGAGGTCCTCTATTTCTTGAGAAAGATGCTGGGTTGAGATCAGCATGTGTCCTATGCCTCCGGCCGTGAGTCCTGTGGCTGCCACTGATGCCACCAGGCTAACTCCTACCAGGACTGCCAAGGTGGCTGACCTCTTTGTTCTGGTTCTTTCTGTCCCTGTGGATAAGACATCATACACCTCTCCTGGTGTGTATAGGGTTAGTTTGGGGATGAGAATGACTGGAGCACAGGTGTCCTCAATCTGTGGAGAGATGCAGGAGTATATTTTGGAAGAACAGAGAAAGAGCAGTCCTGAGGTTAGAGCAGTATCCTCCTTAATTGTGACATTTCAGCTTAATGAGTGTGGGCATTTAGAGGTTCGTGGAGTCCAACACTCTGTTTTGTTAAGAAAAAGGGGAGGGGCAGGCATAGGCCCCTGTATTAGAAGTTCCCAAGAACACTGAGTAGTTGCCTGTAGAGTAACATTGTAATTTGAGAGAGGGAGGAGAAGTGAGCCCTGCAGGGGGGAACAGAGAAAGCAAGTGGAGACATTAGTATTAGAGAAGTTTCTCAGGAGATTAAGGGATAAAGTGAGAATGTGGTCCCAAGAGAAGCTGCAGGGGGCATTGAAGCTTTGAAGCTGCTTCATGGCCATGCTGGAGAATGGGAGAGAAATAGAAAGGGAGAGCTTTTGCATGAGATCCCTGCCAAGTAGGGGGGTTGGGCAGGTGGGCATAACCAGGAAGGAGTGAGTTAAAGGCATCTTCCAGAATACACAGGCTAAGGGTCCTGTTGATTTGGGGTTGTGAGGCTTCCCATCAACCCCCACCACAGAGATCTGTGAGGGAAAAACTTTACCAGAGTAAGAAGGGAGAACTGACCATGATGTGCCAGTGTCAATAATGAAATTAATAATCTTACCCGCCACCATGGCTGAAACCCTGGGCTCCTCCATTGTGATAGTCATGGAAGTGGTGGGGGCCAAGAAGCCAGGGCGTCGTCAGTCTTCAGCTGCCAGGCCTAGAAGGTCGTTCACTGAACCCTGTAAATGAGGCTGGGTCTGGGAGGTGAGTGGCCTTCTGTGGCGTTGCAAAGAAGGACAATCAATTCTCCAGTGACCTTGTTGCCCACAAGAAGGACAGGGTCCGGGTGGTGGCCGTGGGTTAGGGCATTGTCTTACCCAATGTCCAGTCGCTCCGCACTTGAAGCAGGATCCTGGCAGATGTCATTGGGCCCCATTGGCATTTGAAGTGTTCTTGGGAGGAGCCCTTAGGACTGCAGCCATAAGCTGGTACTTTTGTTTGGACAGGGTAAGCTTGTCTGCCTTCTCCTGTTCCTCTTGGTTATAAAATATTTTAAATGCCATGTCCAACAGATCTCTCGTGGGGGTTTCAGGGCCCTGGTCTAAGTGCCTAAGTTTCCTTCTAATATCTGGAGATGATTGTAAGATAAAGTGGTGGTGAAGCATAAGCTGTCCCTCTGCAGACTCTGGGTCATACTTGGTATACTGGACCAGAGCATCAGTGAGTCTGTCCATAAACTGAGCTGGGGTTTCAGCAGAGCCCTGAGTAATCAATCTAAGCTTTCCAAAGTTAACTACCTTAGGGGGAGAAGCTCTCTGAAGACCTGTCAGGAGGCAAGTGATCATGTGGTCCCTGGCTGCTCTACCTGGGGAAGGTCCTTCTGACCTCCTGGTGGGGGTTGGTAATCCCACCCAGGGTCCTGAAGGGGAACTGCCTCACTGCCAATAGGGTGAGCTTGGTTAGTAGAATGAAGCTCATTGGCATATTCTTGTGCAGCTGTCCAGACCCTATGTCTCTCATCAGGCGTGAGGGTAGACTGGAGAATCATAAAGAGATCATGCCAGGTTAGATCATAGCTGCGAGTAATATACTTAAACTCTTGTATGAAGTGAGTAGGATTAGTGGAAAAGGAACCGATTTTACGCTCTAGTTGAGAAAGATCCCCAAGAGAGAAAGGCACATGGACTTTGACAATCCCTTCCACGCCTGCCACCTCCCTGAGGGGAAAAATGCCATGGGAA
>NW_008352267.1:6573265-6573541 GCF_000622305.1 Nannospalax galili | reverse complement strand
GGGCTCAGGAGCAGGGGGTTCTTGGGGCTGGGTTCTGATAGGAGGCAGGTTATCAGCTATGGAAGGATCAAAAGCAGAGTCAAAGCAGTAGGGAGGAGGGATAGGGGCAAAGGCCCCTGGAGTCTCAGGATCTGGTGGGACTGTCTTAGCCAGGAGGACCTGGTGGGAAGAACATTTGACACAGAGGGAGGGATTAGCACAGAGGTCAAGAAAGGCGTGGATGTAAGGTAATTCAGACTGCTTGCCGTTACACTGGCAGAAGTTTTCCAAATCTTG
>NW_008352267.1:6567448-6572960 GCF_000622305.1 Nannospalax galili | reverse complement strand
GAGAGAGAGAGGGACAGAGAGAGAGAGAGAAAGAGGGAGTGAGAGAGAAAGCAGGAAGAGAAAGGTTTGGCTTAGGTCACGTAAAAACGAGAACGAGAAGAATCAGGCAACAAAAGAAAAGCATCCTTTTTTCTATTGCTGATTCGAGTTAAATTCCTGAACCCCAGGGAAGCATCCTGCAATCACTGGGGAGGGGAAATACGAGTTGTGCGTGTCCCCGCCAGTGACTGCAGCGTCCTGTAGTCAAAGGCATGGTGGAACTTCCCACACACCGGTGTGATTTTGAGTGAGTAAAAATGAGTTAGGAGAGTTTCTGCAATGTGGTGCGCGACTAGCCAGTAGGAGCCAAAGTATAGTGGGCCCAAAGGCCGAGAGGGACCGGGAATGGAGAAAAATGGAGAGGCCTAGATGAAGCACAGAGTAGCCAGTGAATGGAGGGAGAGGAGAGAGAGAGAGGAAAGAGAGAGAGAGAGAGAGAGAGAGAGCAGGAAGAGAAAGGTTTGGCTTAGGTCACGTAAAAACGAGAACAAGAAGAATAAATTCCCGAACCCCAGGGCAGCGTCCTGCAATCACTGGGGAGGGTAAACACGAGTTGTGCATGTCCCCGCCAGTGACCACAGGGTCCTGTAGTCAAAGGCAGGGTGGAACCTCCCACACACCGGTGTGATTTTGACCGAGTAAAAACAAGTTAGGAGAGGTTCTGCAATGTGGTATGTGACCAGCCAGTAGGAGCCAGAGTAGAAGGAAACAAGGTAGTGGGCCTGGAGGCCAAGATGGGCCGGGAATAGAGAAGAATGGAGAGGCCTAGATGAAGGTCAGAGTAGCTAGTGAACAGAGGGAGAGGAGAGAGAGAGAGAGAGAGAGAGAGAGAGAGAGAGAGAGAGAGAGAGAGAGAGAGAAAATGAGATATTAGGGGAAGGCAAAAGATGGCAGGAGCGAGGAAGGGAAGGGAGCTGAGGTAGGGAAAAGGATTTGAGTGCGACGGGGAGGCAGGTCTGACTCCCAGATGGGCGTGGACAGACACAGTAACTGTGCCAGGCAGTTCAACAGTCGCAGAAACCAGTGCTGTCCAGTGGCCGTGAGTGAGGTCCGGGAGTGACCGAATTTGATTGGAAAGGAGATGAAAAGAAAAACTGGTGGAGAGTAGTGAAGGGGAAAGGGGAGAGAGAGAGGGAGAGAGAGAGGGAGAGAGAGCTGAAAGGCATGGGAGAGGGGAGAGAGATAGAGGGTGGAAGTGTAACTTAATGCCGAATCAGTGGTGTTCGCAGAGGCCAGTAATGACAAGCGAGTCCGAAAGCTTTACATGTGAGGTCCCTTGAAGTAAGAACCGAGTTTTGGCACCATCTGATAGGTAGGAATGTTGGAGAGAGAGTGAACGTGCGGTGGAGAGCATGAGCGGATGGATGAGGCACCGAGGCACAGATGGAATTCTCAGCGGGATACAGCTTTATTTCGCATGGGACACATTTCCCTCGGGGAAGGGAAAAATGTCAGGGAAAGATGTCAGGGAAAGACAGGGAAGGCAGGGAAGGCAGGGAAGGGCAGGGAAGGGAAAGATGTCCGGGAAAGATGTCCGCCCACGGGTTGTGAGCTGGGACTTTATATATGGGGGCTTTAGGGTGTGGAAGGGGGAATGTTTGGGAGAGAAGTCAGGGACGGGGTAGCAGGTAGTATTAGGGTGTGGAAGGATTTAGTTTTTCCCTCTTAAGATGAGAGAAAAACAGCTTCTAAAATCTCTGGTTATCAGGTAGAATCTGCTTATCTTATCTTTGGAGATCAGAGGAGAGGCAGGCTGCTTCTCAGCAGAGTTTGTTTCCCTTGACTCCAAAGGTCCCTGTTGGGGAGGGGGAAAACTGCTGCTGTTATTTGGAACCCTAACAGCTTAGAAACAATCAGTAGTGTCCATGCTGAGGTCTCAAAGTTACATTGGCTTAAATATTCCTCTTTGGTTAAATAGTTTATTGTCTTTAAATTTTCATTTATTTAATTTATTGGGGTGTGTGTGTGTGTGTGTGTGTGTGTATGTATGTATGTATGTATGTGAGAGTACAAGCATATATATGTCATGACACGTGTAGAGGTAAGAGGACAACTCTCAAGAGTCAGTTTTCCCCTGTTAACTTGTGGGATCTGGATTCTACAAGGCCTGAATGCAAACTCTACCCACTGAGCCATCATGCCAGGACTAGTCTATTATCTTTAAAGAGACTCTTATAAAGTGTCAAGATATGAAAAAAAAAATCTTTTTTTTTTTTTTTTTTTTTCTACAATGCCGCATTCATAGCCATCTGTCTAGTTCCCAGGAAGACTTTTTCCTATTGGAAAGCTCATGAACTTGCCTCACCTTTCTAGGCCTTCAGCAGTCTTCTGAGCTCCGCCCCCCAAAAAAGTTAAACTCTGCATATTGCACTTTAAGCTTTTCCTAGGGAGGTTCTCCACACTCTTCTGAATTTCTCCTCCATACCAGCTCTAAAGTGGAGGAACAAATAATAAAAATGTCAAAGAAACAAAGAAAATAGAAAATTACTGTGAAGGAATGATAAACCTTTATATAATCTCAATAAGAAAGCAAAAGCAAGAAGATTCAAATTGCATTATAATTATATATGAAATATATAGAATAGCACAATTTATAGAAATAAAGTCAATTATATACCTAAGACCAGGTATAATAGGAATTGAGAAGTGAGTGATAATTTGTATTTCTTTTTTTTTTTTTAGATTTGAGGAGTCAATATCTTCTATATCAGATTGTAATGATGAGTATGCAACTACAAGTGAGTAAATTTTACCTAATAGGTATTACACCTGAAAAATCAATATGAAGTTATTCATTAAAAAAGTCACAGACTTGCTCAAGGTACAAATGAAATTTACATAAAATTGGAGCCGGAAACATTATTCCCATGAGGATAATAAAATGCATACAATAGTAACCAGTAATATGCTTAAACATTACTATCACACCATGCTGGGTTCCTTTCTCTGAAGTTGCGGATGTGACTACCAGTAGCAGAAGCCCTTGTGATTTCATAGGACTGTCTCTGGACTCCTAAAACAAACTCCTAGCTTTGCTTTTCAGTACTAAGGGTTGCAGCTGTTTCTCTGGTCATTTCTAAACTCTGAGCTACCTCACCTTCCTCTTTCACTTCTCAGACTATTAGATGTAGTGGAGCCACAGAGATGGTTCAGCACTTAAGAGCACTTGCTGATCTTGCAGGGGACCCAGATTCGTTTCCCAGAACCCTCATGGTGAGTCAAAACCATCTGTAACTCAAGCTGCAGGGTATCTGACACCTTGTCCTGGCCTCTTCAGGTGCCAGGAATGCACATGATAAACATGGATATACATAAAATACTCATACACATCAAATAAAAACAAATAAAATTATAAGACAAACTATTTAGCATGTCTATAAAGATATATTGCTTTAGTAACTCTCAATATTTATTCACCTTTTTGGTACAGTTATGAATAAAATTTGGGTTGTGATTTGGGTTAAATAGGCACCATTATTGGCATCAATATTCACAAATCTCACTAATATTAGTTCAGGCAAAGTGAACAGCTATTATGATACTAATTTGTAAAGTGAATCAAAAGATACTTTTTATTTATGTAATTTACCATAAAAACTGTACTACTAATGTGAAATTGCATTTAAGAAATAAGTAGAATTGGATCTTATTTTTTATGTTTTTTTAATTTCATTACAGTTTTAACATACTCAATAACAATTTCCAGAGCAAAGATACATCTCTTTCAAAAATGGCTATAATTTTTTTAGGTTCACAGTTGAATTAATACAGTTATACAAAATAAAAGTCAGTATAAATCCTGTAAGACATAAAATTGAATGACTAACCTTTATAAATTTTATAATGAATTAATAAAATGAAATTCTCAGTCCTTTTGAATTTATAAATATTTTTTTCTCAAAACTGAATCAAGCATCTGTGGTCAGGACAAAATATATTCTATACTAGAATTGTTTGTATAATAAAACTTAAGCTTATGAAGATCTCTTTTCTACAGTAGGCCCTGTTCTCATGTGATAAAATTGAGCCCTAGACTTTCTAAGGTACTTAATACAGCAAGGAAACCTTTTACCTACACCATTTTATGTGCCACAGACTCTCTTTCACTCTCAAAATGACAGAAAATCATTGAAACAAAAATGCTTACTATCCTGCAGTAGCAATAGAAAACACATTTACTCTGAACCAAAACATCCATTATCTTGTAACCCAAGGATTATCTTGTAATGTTATCTTGTAACAAATTGAGATTGTAACACTCCTTAGGCTAAGTTACTGGTTCCCTTTTCCATGGTGGTGATATCAGTTATTTAATCATGAGGGAAAAATAAAAGTTACCTTTATTATACACTACTGCAGTAGTATTTTTTTTAAGTATTTCTTGAAAGACAAAGTGAAATAACTTGTCACATCCCATATTGGTTGGAAAGCATCATTTTTTTACAGAACATGTTTTCTTTTCAATTACAAAGGTGAAATACAAGTGTAGATTTAAGAATTTATATTGTTTATAGCAAAAAAAAACAAGCACATGTGAATGTTTGAAATATTTCAATACAGTATAATTAATATTTTTGACCATGTTGCTAAATTTATCATACATTTTCCATAAACAAAGAAAAGATTGAATTTAGCTAAAGCCATAGCGGTCAAGTGCTACTTTGGATTCTGTTGTTGTTGCCATCTTTGAGAACTGTGTATCTGAAATATGAGTTATGACAGGCCCAGTATGTTTATTGATATGTATATGTAAGTAGACCAAATCAGCATGAAGATGTATTTCCTTATTATGTATCACTTGTGTATGTCATGTGCTTCGGACTGATGATTTACATTTTTATTCTTCCCTAAAATATATACTATTATCTCAAATTTGTACAGGAACAAAAAACAAACTCCACTGTATTTGATATTTTGAGATATAACTACTAAACAAAAATTAAAGTAGTTAACTATTATTTCAGGAAAATATTAAAGTCAGCAATTATGAAAAGTATTAATTTTAATTAATATCATAATAACTAAAAACTAGCTAAATAAATGCTAAAATACACTGTATATTGAACGTAAATGGTATGGTTAGCTAAGAGACTGTTAAAATATTCTCATGTAATAACTTGTATTTCTCTCAGAGTAAGACAGAGGTGAGACTTGGGTGCGTCACTGAAACATGCATCTCTTGTTCTATGTTACTTTGGTAAGATGTGTCCTGCCCTCTGCTGAGGTTACCTGCCTCTTAGTGCTGGCCACATTGCAGGTGGAAATTTTCTTGTACATTCAATGAAGGCACTAATGCATAAAGTTGAAGGTTATTATGTATGACACAGATATGTTGTAGAAGGTATTGGTTGAATCTGAATTGTAAAACATTTTTAATTAAGGTAGTGCTGAACTCATGTAGAAACCAAAAGTTTATATTATTTTAATGTAATTGATTTTACATTTACATACTAATTCTTTATATAATATGTGA
>NW_008352267.1:6550252-6567353 GCF_000622305.1 Nannospalax galili | reverse complement strand
TGTGAATGTTATATTTTATAACATTTGTCTTAAATTTAATCTTTCTTTTTATTTTTAAAGTTAATTTCTTATAGACAAAGTATAATTATATCATATTTTGAATCCATATACCAAAATATCTTCTATTGCTGTTATACTGTATGAATTTAAAATAATTACCTTATGCTTTTCTTTCCTTTTAAACAGTATACAAGTACTGTTGATTTATTGAAGTTTAAATTAAATCATATAATTTCTAGAATTTAATCATTAAAAAAATCTAGTTATACATATGAAAAATACCAAAAATCTATAGTTAAATCTGATATTCATGAGCTAAAACTTAATACCAAATATAGACACATGTATCTATATACTTATGCACTTGAAAACACTGGACTTTTTGCAGCTGTGGAAATTGCTCAATTACTCCACTTTGTTTTCCGTGTGTCAGATGGACTATCTTAAAATCTTGTCCTCCTAGGGTTGACTCATGTAGTGTTTCACTGCCTCATAGGTGAGAAACTTATTTTTTGTGTCCTCAAATCCACAGATCTCACATTTCTTATTAGAAATTTGTCTGTATATAGCTTACCAAATATTTTAGGTTATTCTTAAACCATATTTAACTGTGCTTATGGAATGTTGATGAAAAAATATTTTTTCTCACAATACTTATATAATTTAGCCATGAAAATTGTTTTTGGTGGTGTTCTTTCTTTTTTGTAATTTAGAGGGGTCTTATTTTGTTTTGGTATATGTTTGTTTGTGTTGCTTTGAGATAGAGTCTTTCTATGCAGCCCTTGACAGGCCTGGAACTTAATTGGCAGAACATGCTCCCATGATAGCCTTAAAATCACAGGCAGTTATCCTGCCTTGGCATCCAGAATACTGAGATTATAGGCGTGTGCCTCCATACCCAGATAGCTAGGAAATGTAAGTGCTTTAGGTATTTGTCATTCTTAACTTCCCTGGTGCATGGCAGAATAACATGTATCTATATACGTGACTTTGAACATGAGCCATGTAACATTTGATCTTACATCTTTTCACTTCCTCTAGTACTTGAAGTAATAGTCAAAGTTTGAATGCCTCTTTAGATCGATTTAAAACCATCTGATGACAGCTGATGACTTTTTTTGCTCACCGACTTAGTTTTCTGTGTTCTGTTATTCGACTTACACATCTGAATGGTCATATTTGTACATCTTTTCATTTAATAATTCTTCAAAATTATTCTTTCTTCTTTCCAGCCTTCGGGCCATACATTTTCATTTAAAAATACTCTTTGCATATTGTTTTGTTCATCTTTTCTCCTTGTTGTTCATGTTTTTTCTCAGATATCTTCATTTTTTTCCAATGACTTGCTTGATATTCTCAGAAAATATATTAAGCATTTAGTATTATAGTTTTAAAGAAATAAAAATTTAAGTTAACCTATGAAATGAATCTTTCATATGAGTGATGTAAATTTGCAGTTGAAAGGTGAATCTCAACAGATCATGTGATGCTTGCTTGTTTGCATTTTAAAATGGTGCCTTACAAACTAGTCCTTTTGTTTTTGATGCAGTGGTCTTCTTAATTCTCTACAGCAGACTTGAGATGAAAGACTTCAGAAACCTGAAGTCTAGCCATGCTCATGTCCTTGGATATTCAATCTAGTGACAGTCTTTTACTTTCTTCTAAAATATTCTATATTTTTTTGAGAATTTCATGCAAGAGTATTGTATTTGCCTTATTTCCACCCCTCCTAGTTTCCCTCCAATGCATCACATGCCCCTCACTCTGTCACAATTTCTTATCTTCTTTTGATTATTGCTACCTATATATAATAAATATTCCATTTAGTATTAGTATATATATACACATTAGTGTATATATACACTCCATATAATGTATATAATTCTTCATACATATATACCCATGCAAATGCTCCATTTAGCTCATGTACATGTGCTCATATGTACATGTGTTTATGATTGCCTATTTGGGATTATATAACCTCTCATGCAGCTGGTTTCTGTGGAAAACTGATTCTCCCTCCCTCAACATCCATTCGTTGTCATAGCTCTTCATCTTGAGGTGGGACCCTGTGATGTTTCTCCCATTCACCTTGACATAGCAACTGGTTTTTGCTTGTTTGCTTGTCTGTTTTATTTTGTTATGAGGTTATGAAACAGTATCTCTTTGTAGTGCCAGCTGGGCTAAGAACTCACTATGTAGTCCAGACTGGTCTTGATCTCATAGAGATCTGCCTGCCTCTGCCTCCCAAGTACTGGGTTAAAAACATGTGCCATCACTATACAGCTCTTGTTAGGCTACAATTATATGGCAATGTCATGGGTGCAGCTTCCCTATCATGTTTAGGATACATTACCTAGCAGCAGGTGCCTTACCACTCTGTCTCACACAATCTTTCCACCCTTTCTTCTACAATGTCCCCTGAGCATTAGGTATAGAGGTTGTACTGTAGATGAATATACATTCATCTATATGAATGTAGTGCTTGGCACCTCACAGTTACTTAATTCTCTGCACTTTGATTAGTGGTGAGAGTTATGCTTATTTGTGATATATTTGCATATTTAGAAGATAGTCAGAAACTAAGCAGTTATCATGCTTACAATTCGCTTTACTATTTTCTTGACTTTTTCTACAAATGTATGTGTACAACATCATGATCAGAGGCTTTCATCTAGTGACTTTCTAAGGGCCAAGGGGCATAATAAGAAAATGTTTGATAGTGTATTCATAATACTGTTTCAGAGTTTGGCTCCTAAATACATTCTACTGTCTCATAAATGGAAGATAATTTTATGAAAAATCCTAAGACAGGCTTTCCATTCATCTCTTACCATACATTTAGCTGCACGTCTCAGAGCACAATATGCAGGCTAGATAAAGGAAGGTCTAGAATTCCATTATTAATGTAATTCCCAGTATCCTAACACCCAATTACTCCACATATCTAAACCTCCATTTAGCGATATGGATTTATACTCACCCTCTGATTTCCATGAATTTTATATTTCCAGCTATTTGAAGTTTATATAACTTTAAGTATTTTTAAGCTTCTAGAATTTCTTTCCTTAGCAACTTGAACCAGTCATCAATCTTTATTTTCTATCTGTCTTATTCTTTCAGACATTTCAATTTTAAGAAAATCAAGAAATATATCAAAATGTTTGCCTTTGTCATTTGATATAAAGAATGAAATCATAGTTTATGATTTTATGGTATATATGAATAATGATCCACTAAATTTCTCATAAATTCCATGTGTTACTCCAAACAACAGGAGCAGGTGACCATGAAAGCTATTATACTGTCATGTCAGGTCTAAGACTTCTGACAACTTTCTTAGACTTTTCTCATGTTTAACTAAATGTAAATCTTTAAACTTTTAATCCCTATTCTGAAGTTCTTTCACACACTTGAGAGATAATTGTCCTTAATTAGCAAGAAGTTTTTCATTAGGTAAATTTATGTGGGTTTTTTTTTCAATATATATTTTTATGGAATTTATCTTCATTTCATACAAACACATCTTAATCATATTTAGACCCTATCCTCTATCTGCACTCCTCATAAACCCTGCCCAGATTTCATGCATTCTGTTTTCTGACTCTGGTAGATCATATTTGCAAACCACTTGGCATGGAAAAAAAAAAAAGCTCCATACAATTGGGCATGAATCTTAATTTCTCTCAACATCTTTATCATATTCATGTTCTTCATTTGGGCTTCTTAGACTCCTTTACATCCTAAGTCTCATTTATTTTATTAAAATGTATATGCTCTATTTGTTAAAACTTATGGCTTATTACACTTGTTAAAAAAGTAAACTTGTCATTGACTTCATGGATCAAGAACAATAAAGAAACACATTTCTGGGATTGGAAAGATGGCTCAGACTTTAAAAGCAATAACTACTTTTACAGAGGACCCAGGTTCAGTTCCCAGCACTCACATGGCGGCTAACAACAGTCAATAATTCTAGTTCCAGGGGATCTGATGTCCTTGTCTATCCTCCACAAGCACTGCATAACCCAGGAGTTCTGACATATGTTCAGGCATAACATTCATACATGTAACATGATAAAATATTAAAAACAAAAAATAGTTAAGATTTATGTGTATGATAATGTTTGTTCAATAAGAGAGAACAAAAATCCTAATGCATTGACATAGAAGTTTATAACTTCTTTATTTTTGGTTGAGTGGAAGAGGAAAGGAGATTTTTCAGTAATATTATCTTCAAATCTACAATTGTGTAAGCACCACAAACAGACAAGGTTGTTTCTGGAGATGTAGTGAAAATAGTTATTTGACAAAAATTAAATGGTAAGGTAAATGCCGGTGGATAATAGTAAGATAGTAAGAGTGCATTGATTAAATGTGTTATTAAAACACATCATATGATTTCAATATATTTTTGATAATTCACTTTGTACAGTCTTAGTCATAGAAATCTGACAATTTACCACAGTGACAGTTACTTTTTCAAGTAAGTTCAACTCTTAATAGACATTGTTATTCTTATAGGTGAACTTGTCCTCACCATTCATGAAATCAAAAACTATAAACTTCCAGGGCTGGAGAGATGGTTCAGTAGTTAAGAACTCTGGTTGTTCTTGCAGAAGACCCAGGTTCAAATCCCAGCACCCACCTGGCAGCTAATAAATGTCCATAACTCCAGTCCCAGGAGATCTGACAGCCTCTTCTGACCTCTGTGGGCATTGCACGACACAGGTGCACTTAACTACGTGCAGACAATACACTCATACACATAAAAATAATAAATAAAAATTAAAACAAAACAAACAGAAAAACCCTTATAAACTCCCTAGTAAACTAGGTGTCACAAATCCTAGAAATCATGTGCTCGAGCAATTTTGAATCCATTCTACTTTAAGTTCATGTGATATTGCCACTCAAATATATTATTATGGTCCAAAAAATAGACCTTCTCTGCAATATTGCATTTAATGGTCACCTTGACTTTAGATTTTTGTCCATTTTTAAAATTCATTCCTCCAACATATTCATTTCTTTAATGAAAAATTAGACAATTCAACAAGTAGGACTGCTCCTCTCCAGAGTCAGCTAAACTTAAGATCCAGGAGCACTTGTGCTGCAAGGTTGCAATTGAAAGTGGCCCTCTGAACCAAAACACAGCATATTATCACTTAACTGCTACAACAAAACCAGCCTCTAGCACACTCTTCATAGATTGTTCCATATCACCATTCTTTCCATTTTCAGTGTGTCCTGACACACACATCCTCAGAAATACACTAGGTATATCTTTCTGCTTGTCTGTTCTTAAAATGTTGGAGTCAATGAAAAGCCAACTAAAAATAAAACAAAAGTAAGAGGAAGCATACAAGATTTTATTCCTACTAGTAAATCATGCTTCATAATCAAGGGTTATTTTTACTAACATCATTAATATGTGAATAGTTGAAGTAATATTTATTTATTCATTTTGAACCACATTAGAGACTGAAACCAGATATTTACCCCATGTAGGCAAATACTCTTATCACGGAGTTGTATTGCATGCTTCAGTTTCTAATTATACTCATTTTTACTTTAAAAAGTATATTCCATACTTAGCTTTATAATAACTCAGGAGATATATACTGACCAACAATTTTATGACATAGGTATTTCTACAATCCTATTAAGAAATAATTTAGAAAAATTAAGACAATTCCCAACAGTATTATGGCTAGAAACACTATACTCACAGTCACCACTTCATCCTGATTATCAGTGTAATATCTTTTGTCCTGAATACCCTTGATTCCCCTAATCTCTTCACTATGTTCCCATTGGCATTTATACTTACTGATTTTAATTTAACACATCTATGTGTATTAAAAGAGTTTAAGTCAGCAGGGCATGGTGGCTCACGCTTTAATCCCAACACTTGGGAGGCAGAGGCAGGCAGACCTCTATGAATTTAAGGCCAGTCTGGTGTACATAGTGAGTTCCAGGACAGCTGGGGCTACAGGGAGACCCTGTCTCAAAAAGACCATAAAACAAAAAGCAAACAAAGAAAAAAAGAGTTTAAGTCCTTCCTAATATCATTATACTGTTTCTCTTGTCCTTGATTCCTGCCATAGACACCGCCTGAAACTAGTAATCATGTGGTGGCAGGAGGATGTGGGCCACTTATATTTAACAGCACCATATCTCAAAATCAAAAAGAAAAATCAAAATAGAAAAGAGCTTGTACAACTTGATGGCTGATAATGTGAATAGTTGGATATTTTCTACTCTAGGGAAGAATTTAAATTGATTCTTTATCATTATTTCTTCTGTTTACATTGTTTCAGAATCTTGAACTATTAGCTACTCTTCACAATGAAACAAAATTCTAAATCTGATTTTTTTATAATGGGCACGTTTATATATTTCCTCAAGTAATGCAAAGAACAGATAGAACATTTAGGAAATCATGTGTTATTTTTACATTTTATCTTTATTACAAGTGATTTTTCAAGATTAATTTTTTTAAAAAAATGATTGCATTTTTGTGTATTTTATACCTATTCATCTTTATATGCTTCCCCCATCCGCATCTTCCCTTTGCTCCCCCCACACTATTCATGCACTCTGTTATTTATGGTAAGGTCTATCGAGTCAAGTAAGAATACTCAGATATCCCTAAACTGGGCATGGTGGAGGCTTCAGTTTGCACATGAAATCACGGCTAAAGACTAAAGATAATGAATTTCCAACTTCATGTTGAGACTGTAGGAGGAAGAAAAGTTAAAGAAGTTCCAACACCTTGATTAGAGAAACAGGAATGCAGTAATACTCCAATGGTGATGGACTGACAATTTTCATAATGTTCATGGCTGTTAACCACATTTTTTACAATGTACAGACACCAGTGCTTAAGCAATAAAAAGATTATTTTATGAAAAATTTATCTTAAAAGATCCCTCAATCAGCATAAATTTTAATTGGGGACATTTTATTTTCCTGTGGTATAATAGAATAATTGATCCTCTGATAAAATAAACTTTTTTCCCACTTAATAAAAACAAGAAAAATTACACAATTCAATAAAATACATGTACTAAAAAAAAATAATTCAAAAGGTGTTAAAATGAAAACTAAAGAACATAAAACTCAAGTGCATGATGATTTGAAAAATTAGACAGTCCCCAAACCTTTATATATACGTATGTCATCAGTAATTTTATAAATCAATATGTCTTTTACAGATAGTGTATAATAATGTGCCAGGTGCAAATAATATATACAAACTAGTATATACATACACACACATATATTTCCAGTGTTTGGAAGAAACTACTGTACTGTATCATCACATACTCTCTCCCACAGAGAGCTATTTATTTATACCATATTTTCTATTCTAAGCATTTCTGTATATCCAAAGGAAAGTAAACTAATATATAATAGAAAATTAAGAGAACTAGTTGATAAACTTCTAACCAACTGAGAAGGACACAAATACATAAAATGCATTGTTTGCTCTTTAGAAACTAAAGCAGGAATATGCCCTAAGTAGTGATTTCAGATATCCATGAAATCTTCCAGAAATCACTCCTTAGGGGCTATCTGACTTTGAAACTTGGTCATCCCTGTCTTCATAATAATCTCCCTCTTTGTTGAACACTTCTGTAGAGTTATTACTGCTGTAAAATCATATGATATAATTGAAAGATGATTACAATTGGGTAGAAAAATAAGAACATAAATTATCTAAAATTTCTATGCTGTCTAAAATTGAAAATTTTCCATTAAGCAGAAAACCAGGGTAGACAGTATTTGTGATATAAATTTTACTGGAAAAAAAAATCTGAAAAATATTGCTTCTCTGTAGAAGACAAAAATTGAGATTGGAGAGAGATTACATTGAAAAGTCACTATAAATTGAGTCTTGAACTAAATACATTTTCTTCTGTGTTCTCTTTACACTTTTCAATCAAATGATACATTATGGTGCCTTTTATCTAGTAGAAAAAGAGCTCTATGAGGTACAAAATCCATCCTAAAGTGCAGTTGGACATAAATAATGGCCATTAAGTTGATAGCTTATGAATGAATAAATTCATATTAGTGATAAGAATGATTGAAGACATAAACATAACATTTATCAAATCTCTTTAAATTATCAAATAGTAAAAACTTATTTTCAGCTACATGTTGGAAAGAAAAACTTCAAAATTCCTTTTATTTCTCTACCTTTCAGTTTTTGGGAAAAAAATCTCTACATATGTGCTATGTGAATTCTTAAATGTTTTTTTAACAATAGGTAATGGTTTTGTTTGAAATTGCTATTTTATATGACTGTAGCTAAATATCTTTGAGTCTATATTGGTTTTAAATGTTTTAAGGTAAAGACAGTTTCCTTAAATTCACTGCTTCAAAGTAATAAAATGTACGTAATATTTTAAAAGAATAAGAAAAAAAGATACTGCCTTGCTCTGACTTGGGAGTGGAAATTTCTCTGACTGCTCACTGACACAGAATTCATTTGCTGAACATTAACAATCAGAGAGCAACTGAGAAAATGCCTAGAGAGGACAGTCACAAATGCATTTCCAGCCCATTAGACAATGGATCATCCATCTAGATTTTAACAGATGTTCTAAGATTCAAATAAAATATTAAAACGCCTTTAATTCAATCTCAGGAGTTCAACTGAAGAGGCAGCCTGATTTATTGCACCTTGTTCAGCTGACACTAAAGGTCCATTGAAGGAGTAATGAATACACAGGAAGCATGGGGCAGCTTGGCTTCTCTGGCTCAAAGCCTGGGCCCACTAGCCTACCCCTTAGTAGTGTTGCAATGCAAATGCACGGTCGGGCATGCACTGCCTCTTAATTAATAGAAAGGAAAAAGAAAAAGAACTCCAAGAGCAGCAACCACATCACACACAGTCACTGGCACAGACACAGGAATGCACAAGCACACACACACACACACACACACACACACACAAACACACACTTATCATTTCAAAAACAAAATAGATTATTTGCAGCATTGCCAAAGAAAACACCGTGTATTGGCTCCACAAGGAGGGTTATGTGAGATAATAATAAGCTTTAAAGAAGAATAAAATAATATTCACTTATCATTTATTTTATATTTTACCTATTTATTGATTGTTGTATCAGTAAATTTTATTTTATTCATTTTATACTTTTTCAAAGTATATTTTTATTGACTTTTTGTGCATCTCATACCAAACATCTTAATCATCTTTATAATCCTGCCACCGTGCACACAACCCCATACTCTCTCTCCACACACCAGATTTCATGCATTCTGTCATATATGTTAAGTTCTATGAAATCAAGTTTATGTAGCCAGGATGTGCCTTTGTTCAGGTTCATCCATTGGAGAGTCTAGTCAGCCTATCTAGGTTCTTTTCCTTAAAGAACATCAAATTTCCTTTGCCCAAGAGTAATCAGCTGCCAATAGTTCTTTGTCTAAAGTTGAGGCTTGCTGCTCATTTTTGGTCTTTAGCAATAGGGTCTTACCTTCAAGTTCTGGGAGGTAATTAAGGACTGTGACAATAGCCTGTGTTATTTTGAAATTCTCTTGGACTACCCTGATCAACAACTTCAAGGGTGGTTTCCCCTCTCTGGCACTGTGTTTCTGGTTATATAGCATTCAGTTATACACATGCACTCATGTTCAGCTATTATTTGTGTATTTTTCAGTAGGTTTTATTTTATGTTTTTAAAAAGAGTTAGGTAATATATTAGTGAGATGCATTTCAAAATATAAGAATTATGGAAATGCAAATGGGCCATTTCAATTATACCAAGGAAAAATAATTACCATATTCAGATAAATCAAATATTTAATCTAAGATAAAAGTCTATGGAACGAAATAGAATTAATTCTGTATTTCAAATGAAATACATAATTTTATATTATTTAATGTATTTCTAAACTGGTCTGAGTTTATGCTATTGTGACCTGGAAGATGTTCCTCTGACCCTGTGATGACAAGCCATGGACCCACCTCCTCCTCACACTCTGCAAAGAAGCCACTCCCCTTCCATCTTTCAGTCAATCTGGTGACCATAGCTGCTTGCAGGGAAGGGGCTAAGGGTATAAAAGCTGGGAAAACCAAGAGGCAGGCCTCTCGCTATTTTTTAAGGCTGTCCAGAACCACAGGATTTATGTCAGGATGTGGACTTTGCATCAGACATGAATGGGGGGACTCCCACTTGTCTGTAAGAAAACCCGCACCCTAAGCTCAGTTAGCAAGTCCAATAAACTTCTTAAGAGTCTTCAAACTGGGGTTTGGGGAATTTTTTCCTCAGGCTGTCACAAGGACTGTGGGAGGAGGGAGTTGGATACTACATGCACCTCCCAGCAGTGAATTTGACTTAAAATTGGCATCACCCAGCAGGATATCCTGAAGCTGAGAATGAGTTTTGAAAGAGTGTTGATGATGTCCCTGATATGGGGAAAGAGACCAACAATGGAAGTGGGGTGAGGGGAGAATGTGGGCTGAGGAATTGTTAACCTGTTGGGCCATTCCCATAGCCTTGGTGGGGGTGTCTGCAATAGTATGGTTAATGCAGTGGACAGTGAGATATGTAACTAGGATGAGGCTTTCTAAACAGTCGAGGGTGATGGGAGAGATCCCAGGGTCTCAGATGGGGTGGCACACCTGCTTGACCAGTGGGGGCCACCACATGAATATGGAGAGGCCCTGAAAAGAGCAGAAGTTCTGGAACAGATTCTACAATCTCTGGAAGTAGCACACCAGGGACAGAAATGTCAAAAAGCAGTAGCAGAGATTGCTTGGCCACTGCTATTGATGATAAGAAATCTGTCTCAGGCAGAAGTCTTAGCCACAAGGGAAGCTTATGGTGTTAGAGAGGAATTAGAACAGGAGAGGGATATGAGGTGGCCTCTTCAATACTGCCTCTGACCTTGCCAGTAAATTAGGTAAGAGAGAAAAGGAGATGGAGGTGTTGGCATGCTGTTTTTTATGTTTAGGAGGTCAAAAGGGAAAAAAAAAAAAGCCCAGATCAGAATAATAAAAGGCCATCCAGAGGTCCTAAAACCTGGAACTCCTGGGAAAATTTGGCCAGTGAGGAAGAAGGAAGTGACATAGAGATAGTGGGAGATGTTCCTCGGGTCCAACCTTTAATTCAAAGAAAGGGAAAATCCATGGTCCAACATGCAGATGGAGGTCTTACCAATAGCCTGGTGCAGGAGACCATGGTAATCAGAGAATACTCAGCACTAGAACTATAAGAACTAGGAAAGACATTTAAACAAGCTATACAGGAGCCTGTGGCCACCTGGCTTGTGAGGCTATGGATACAGGGGCAGATGGAATCATTTTAAGTTTACAGAAGCAGAGAAGTTAGGCAACATAACCACTCACCCCTCTTTGAGACAAATATTCCACAATTTAAACAACATAAGGGAAACCAGTCCATGATGGATTGGCTCATACAAGCTATTCATGATATGTGGGTATCTCCAGCTGAGAGTCCCATGAATATTAGAGATTGGAAAACCATTGAGGAAGGACAGGCTCTGTTGAGGAAACTGGGAATGAAGGAAGCTGTATTTGGTGCCCAGTTCATGGGCCCAGACAGGACTGTGTTTACAGGAGACTTAAAAATGAAACTGATTCAGCAAGGCCCACGAGACTGGTATGGAACTTTGGTGGCAGTGCTAAGCCACCACTCTTAGGAGTTTTATTATCTGGGCGTCGTGGCACACGCCTTTAATCCCAGTGCTTGAGAGGCAGAGTCAGGCTGATTTTTGTGGATTCAAGGACAGCCTGCTCTACATAGTGAGTTCCAGGACAGCTGGGGCTACAGGGAGACCCGTTCTCAAAAAGACCAAAAAATAAATAAAAATAAAAATAGAAGTTTCATGGTCAGGCAGAACTCGCATGATATGCAGTGTGGCAGTCGAGAAAATCTTAACAACAACCCATACTAATAAATGCTAAGCAGTTACAGGTATTTTGGGGATTTCTCAGCTATTGGAGAATTTTATAACTCACCTTGCTCAGGTTACCTGCCCACTTTATAATCTAATAAAAAGAGGTGCTACATGGGATTGGGATGTAAGGCCCAAGAGGCTTTTTGAGCAGGCCAAGGTACTGGTTGGGCAAGCTATGCTGCTGTGTGCCCCAATACCTCAGTGTCCCTTCCTCTTGGAAATCACCAGGAGCCCTGAAGGCTGTGGTAGTGCTTGTGGCAACAACATCCCCAACAGATGGTCCCAATTGGGTTCTGGTCCCAATCATGGAAAGGGGTGGAGTCCCAGTACACAGTACTAGAACAGCAACTGAGGCTGTGTACAAAGCATTGCAACAGGTGGAATCCATTTTGGGCCCCACCCCCATTACTTTAAAAACAGAATATCCCATAAAAGGATGGGTGGAGGGCCTGTTAGCCAAGCCCCTGTCAAGGATGGCCCAAAACCAAACACTGCAAAGACTGCTGCATGCATATTTCCAACAACAAGGGATGGTGTCAGCAAGCCCAATCACCAATGCTATGCAAGCAGTACTAGGACTGGTGTCCTTTCAAGGCACAGAGCCTCTCCCTCCACCTCCTGTAGTTGACCATTCAGCAAGTCCTGACTGAGTGCTAGAAGGGGGTCCCCCAATTCTGGCTGATGCCTCGTATACTGATGGCACTATCAGGGGCAAGAATGGGTAGCAGTGGCAATACAGATGAACACTGACCCTGTACGGTTAGAGAGCAGAGAAGGAGAATGCAGTGAATGGGCTGAACTGAGAGCTGTATGGATAGTAATAATGAGGGAGCCTTGGGCAGTTACAATTTGTACTGACAGTTGGGCTGTGTTAAAGGGCTTAACTTTATGGATGGCTCAGTGGGAGAAAGAAAACTGGCAAGTGATGGGACAGCCACTATGGGGACAACAAATGTGGAAAGACATATATAATAAAATGCAGGAGGATGGATGTCATGATAGACGTGCACAAGACAGCTTCCTCTGTGAAAGACTGGTAAGTAGATTATATAGAGCCCGTGCCAGTTAGTGAGGGGTGTAATTATGCTCTCACTTGCGTGAACACTGCCACAGGCCTTACACAGGCCTTTCCTTGTAAGAGAGTGATGGGCAAGGCTACCATTAAGGGGCTTACTGAACTCAGTGTTGTGTATGGGTGCCTGAGGTGAACTGATAGCAACAGAATCATTCATTTCACAGGTACAGATGTGCAAGCTTTGGCTGAGGATAATCAGGTTCAATGGTATTTCCACCTTCCATACAATCCTACAGGAGCAGGGTTAATTGAAAGAAAAAATGGGTTGCTAAAGGAACAATTGAAAGCCTTAAGCCCAGAAGTAACCCTACAAGGGTGGAAAAAGTCCCTTTCAGAAGCCTTTAGGTTATTAAATGAAAATCCCAGTACCAGGGGTGGGTTACCTCCTTATGAGCAGTTGGCCAAAGGGAACTCAGAGGTCCCCAAAACTATAAAGGCGATTACCAGTAATGTTTGTTGCACACCTAAAGTGGATGGCAATTCCCTATTGCTGAAGACACTGCATGATGTGAGTATAGAAGAGAGAGAAATCAAGCTCAGACTAAGCTGGAAACTCCTCCCTGCCACTGGAAGGGTAGCTTTCACAGTACCAGAAGGCGCTATGCAGATGGCTGAGGGGGAATTGGTCCCCATTGCTCTGTTCAATGAAGGACCCCATGTGCTGCACTATCAACATGCAAAGCAAGATGTTCCTGCTGGTGCAATAGTGGCTCATCTAGTGTATGTACAACCAGCTAATTATCGATTGGACCTAATGCCCACTCCTAGGGATAGAACACACATCTGGTATTGTAGACCAGGTCACCTCCCTGTGGCAGGAGAGGTTATAGGCCTCAGTGGAGAAACCACTGCAATTGTATTGTTAGGTGGATTTGATGTACCTACTAAAGTACCATCCAAGCATTTGTGTTTACATCTATGAGCTATTATTGCAGTTACTGTTTACATGTTCTTGCTTCTTGCTGTTTGTATTTTTATAGTGGGTGGAATGCCACTAAATCGAGCCATCAGCCCATGACAAACAGAGGATACAGAGACTTGAAGAGTCCAGTGCCCTATTACAATGGGAGAAAGGTTGCCCCACACGCTCTGAGGCTCAGGAATATTCACGGAAGAGGCAGGCTGAAAGCCAGAGGACAGGGTGAAGAGTATAACCCTGAAGATGTTCTTCTGATCCTGTGATGACATGCCTTGGATCTGCCTCCTTCCCACATTCTGCAAAGAAGCCAATCCCCTTCCCTCTTTCAGCCAATCTGTTGACCATAGCTGCTTGCAGAGGAGGGCTAAAGGTATAAAAGCTGGGAAAACCATGAGACTGGCCTCACACCATTTTGTGAGGCTGTCCAGAACCACAGGATTTATGTCTGGGTGTGGACTTTCCACATCAGCCATGAATGGGGGGGCACCCACTTGTCTGTAAGTAAACCCACACCCCAACCTCAGTTACCAAGTCCAATAAACTTGTTAAGATTCTTCAAACCAGGCTTTGAATAATTTTTTCCTCAGGCTGTCACAAGGATGGTGGGAGGAGGGAATGGGATGCCATGTGCTCCTCTCAGCAGTGAATTAGACTTACAGCTGTGTAAATAAAAGTTAAATGCTGCTGGGCATGGTGGTGCACGCCTGCAGTCCCAGCACTTGGGAGGCAGAGGCAGGCCTGACTCTGTGAGTTCAAGGCCAGCCTGGTCTACATAGTGAGTTCCAGGACAGCTGGGGTACAGGTTAAAAGACCAAAAAAAAAATTAAATCGCCGAAATATCCTCATATTTTTAACTCTTGACTAAATAAAATCATATTACTAAAGTCATCATATATCATTTATATGTATAAACTCATATTACTAAAGTCATCATATATCATATATATGATATATATGTATACAGGCACACACACACATACACATAAATGATTGATTACATTGGCTTACATGTTAGGGTCCAAGTAGTTCAACAATAGCTATAGCGCCACACTGAAGAGCCAGAGAATCTGGTAGTTGCTTAATTCATGAGACTTGGTATTTCAGAAATCCCCATTTGGGATTGAAGGAAAAGAGGATTCCTAGAGAGCTGATGGCCTTCAGTCAGGGAGAATGAAAGCAAGCAGGCCAAAAGTACAAGTTTTCTTTGTCTGTATCTTCTATCTGGACTGACACCAAAAGGTGGCACTTATGGTTAGAGTGGGTCAGCCAACTTCAAGTCATTTGATCAACATAATCCATTATAGAAGCCCTCAGAATTTTATATTTCAGTTGATTCCAGATTCAGTAAAGTTGACAACCATGTTTAACCATGGCAAACATAAACAATATAAATCCCATATTTGAACTAATGATGAGATTAAACATATTCAAATCACTACATACATCTGTATAATGATATGAATATCTATATTTTCATCATGTTGTATTTAAATATTTATATAACAATTCACTGTTTAAAAATATAGTTCTCACAAAAACTCTTCTTTCCATTGATAAAAAGCACATTACAGTAAAGGAAATAATGATTAGTACCATTTTGGCAGATGACATGAGCCTATGAACTTATTATGAAGGAGCTCTTAAGTTATGGTGCTACTTTTGTCAAAGAAAAATGTAGTCTAGTTAAGAAGACGGGAGCTATACTGGTTTGTGTGTGTTAATGAAGTTATGCATTGATGGACTTCAGTCTGTTTTAGTGGCTTCTGCATCTACTAACAAGAAAGAGTAGAACCCATTCTTCACCCTATAAGCCTATGCTATGGCCAAAACAATGGAAGGGAAAATATCCTTGCAGATGGAAAGAATGAATCCAAAAATGAAATATATAATGTGGAATACTGTGAATCAGCAAATGGCTCCTCAGAACCCTGTCTTTGTGAAGGCAACAAATCCTGGAAGAAGTCCTAGATTCTGAGTTCAGGTTCTGACTTCACAGGTAATTTGTATATTAAGAAAGAGAATAAAGTACTTTTTGCAGGAAAAAAATCTAAATGTTAAATTTTCAGTAAAGAAAACTGCTTGTTAGCACCTATTAGTTTAAGTTAACTTAGTGTTCCCTTGTCCCTTTAAAATGCTCTTTTTTTAGCCAGGTATAGTGGCACACACCTTTAATTCCAGCAGTCAGGAGGCAGATTCTGTGAATTCAGGGGCAGCCTGGTCTACAAAATGAGTTCCATGTCAGCTGGTTCTATAGGGATACTCTGTCTCCAACTCCCCCCCCCCAAAAAAAATCCTCCTTTATTTAAAGAATTTTGAATAGATGTTCTATATTCCTGGACTAGGCAGAAGGCCTACATGGAGGTGTGGAATGACTCCTCCCCCAGTGATGGTGTACTAGGAAGTATGTGTTGAAAGAAAATGTTTGTTCATCAGTCTAGATCTTGGATTGAAATTCGTGAACAAAGGTAATTGCCACCTCTAGCAGTATAAACAAGAATTAAGCCTAGAGCTGCTTGGAGTTTGCTGTTTGGAATGTATAAGTACTGGCAAAAATGTGTAATGGTAATTGGTAGAGAAAAATAGTAAGTACTTAACAAATTAGTCATTAACACATGTATACTTGTTACCTCCAATGAACATTTAGCTGGACAATTTTCTTCAATATTCATAATAATTAAGTTAGAATATGTGAAAATTCAAATTTCTACAAGAAAATTACTTTCTCATATTTTCTTATCAAGATAAACCTTAAGAGAATTTATTTTTATTTTTATTTTTATTTTTTTAATTTATTTTTACTTTATGCATGTATTGCCAGCATGTAGATAAGTGCACCTATGTTGTGCAGTGCCTGCAGAGGTCAGAAGAGGCTGTTGGATTCCCTGGTACTGGACTTATGGACAGTTGTTAGCTGCCAGGTGGGTTCTGGGATTCAAACCCAGGTCTTCTGCAAGAACAACCAGTGTTCTTAACTGCTGAGCCATCTCTCCAGCCCCCAAGAGAATTTTTTATAAAAAAATATATTGATAAAAATGAAAGTCTTGCCTTGGTAAATTATTTTAAGTACTAAATATGTATTTTGAGAAGAAAAAAAGTTGGTAGATATAAGTAATAAACACTAAAATGTTGCCTCTTCCAGTATAGTTGAG